>NW_020261603.1:0-9169 GCF_003255815.1 Theropithecus gelada
CTCTGTAATCTGTGAAACCTGTGCATATAATAAGATGCCACTTTCTTGATTATGTTATGTGGCACAGTTGAATTTAAAATGGTGCAATTTTCTGGGTGGGTCTAATCTAATCACAGGAGCCCATGAAAGTTGAGAGCTTTCTCTGTCTGGGAAATTGGAGAGACTTAAAGCAGGAGGACTCAACATGCTGTGTTGCGGCTTCGAAGGTGGAGGGGAACTGTTGAGAGGGAATTTGGGCAGCCTTGAGGAGTACTGGAGGCCTAAAGTTGGTGAGGGTGGCCCCAGCAACAACCAGCATAGAAAGAAATGGGGACCTCTGACATAGGCCACAAGGAACTAGATTATGTCAACAATTCCAATAAGCTTATAACTGGATTATTTACCTGAGTTTCTATTAATAGATAAGAACCCAGTCTGGCCATTACCTTGATTTCAGCCTTGTGGGAGAGAATCTGAGCAGAAAACCCAGCCAAGCCCATCCAGGCTTCTGACCTTCAGAACTGTGAGAAAATAAATAGGTGTTGTTTTAAGCTACTTAAGTTTGTAGAAATTTGTTATGCAACCATAGAAAACTAATACAGAAAGAAAAATTGAAACAATAGCAAAGTATCATTTTTTCCAAATCTCAAATTAACATAAATTTTCAAAACTCCTCCACACCAGTTAGTGTGCAGTGCAGCAGACACTTGCAAATGCTAGGAGGGATGCACAATTGCTGTAACCTTTCCAAACAGCTCATTGCTGAATGTATGAAAAGCCTCAATGATGCTCCTACCTTTTGACCCAGTTAATTCCACTTCTAGAGTCCATCCAAAGGAATTTTTCAGAAATATTTTAAAAGTTAATGTTCAACGATGCTCAATATAACTTTATTTAGAAAAAAACGTGTAATAACCTGAATGCCCCAAAACAGGGGAACAAATTATGGTGTCATCAATAGATACAGTGTTATATAGACACTAAAAAGGATTTTTTTTAAAATTTTTATTTTTTTGAGACGGAGTCTCGCTGTGTCACCCAGGCTGGAGTGCAGTGGCGCGATCTTGGCTCACTGCAAGCTCTGCCTCCCGGGTTCACGCCATTCTCCCGCCTCAGCCTCCTGAGTAGCTGGGACTACAGGCACCCGCCACCACGCCTGGCTAATTTTTTGTATTTTTAGTGGTGATGGGGTTTCACCATTCACAGGATGGTCTCAATCTCCTGACCTCATGATCCACCTGCTTTGGCCTCCCAAAGTGCTGGGATTACAGGTGTGAGCCACCATGCCCGGCCAAAAGGATTTCTTTCTTTCTTTTTTTTTTTTGAGACAGTCTCAGTCTGTCACCCAGGCTGGAGTGCAGTGGTGCAATCTTGGCTCACTGCAACCTCTGCCTCCCGGGTTCAAGTGATTCTCCTGCCTCAGCCTCCTAAGTAGCTGGGATTACAGGCGTGTGCCACCACACCCGGCTAATTTTTGTATTCTTTAGTAGAGACGGGGTTTCACCATGTTGGTCATGCTGGTCTTGAACTCCTGACCTCGTGATCCGCCCGCCTCGGCCTCCCAAAGTGTTGGGATTACAGGCATGAGCCACCACGCTCAGCCAAGGATTTCTTAATGAAGTTTAAAAGTGTGGAAAGGTGTTTGCTAGTTGTGGAAATGATTGCTAGTTGGGAAAAAATGCGTATCTGTAGTAAGCTCTGAACTATGTTTAAAAAAACAAAATCTACGTAAGGGCTGAAAGGGCCACAACGGGGCAGTGCTTTTTTTCCAGTGGAGGGTGAATAGGCATTGTTTATTTTGCCCTTTATTCTCTTCCATATTTTCAAAATGACAAGCAATGAACATGTAGTACTTATTTATAATCACAGAACTCAATAAACATTATTTTAAGGCCGGGCGCGGTGGCTCAAGCCTGTAATCCCAGCACTTTGGGAGGCCGAGACGGGTGGATCACAATGTCAGGAGATCGAGACCATCCTGGCTAACCCGGTGAAACCCCGTCTCTACTAAAAAATACAAAAAACTAGCCGGGCGAGGTGGCGGGCGCCTGTAATCCCAGCTCCTCGGAGGCTGAGGCAGGAGAATGGCGTAAACCCGGGAGGCGGAGCTTGCAGTGAGCTGAGATCCGGCCACAGCACTCCAGCCTGGGCGATAGAGCGAGACTCCGTCTCAAAAAAAAAAAAAAAAAAAAAAAAAAAAAACATTATTTTAAAAGCTGTTAAGTCTCTACATTGTGGGGAATACAATGACTATAAAACACTATACAGTCAAATACTGGAGATAATAAAACCCATAGATAAGTATGTGGCAGAAAGTGATTTTTTAAATAAAACAAGATATAGAAAACATTATTATTGAAAAGATTGAAAATAAAGTTGGAAACTTATTTCTCAGTAGGGTAATAAGTGAAAGTTTCATGGTAGAAGGATCACTGAATGTCACAGAGAAATAATAGAAAAAGTAGGCACATAGCTGAATGTTCATTAAAAGTATTTTGTTTTCTTATAGATTGACGGATGTAGGTTTTGGGCTAAGGACTCAGGTTAATTATACTAGTGAAAAACAACTGTGAAGAATATGTAACCATTTACAGAAAAAAATGGTGCCTGATTAGGAAAACCAAGCTGGCCCTAGCCCAGTAACGTCTTCATTAAAAAACATCCAAGGCTAATATTTACTGAATATTTATGAGATACTTGACATACTCTATTACAGTTTAATCTTGTATATAGCCTTTGCTTAAGACTTGAAGTCATTCATTTACATATAAAAAAGTAGGCAGGTAGACAGGTACTAATTTAATTACTGGTTTCAAAAGACCTGACTTTAATGGGAACTTGGAGAAGGTTAGATTGGGCAGGTTTTTTAGGATTCTTTATCTCTAGACAGTTACCAGCAGCACCAAGCTACTGCTGCTGTTACTTTTATTTTCCCATTGTCATCCTATCCTATTTCATGTCACCCTGTCCCCCAATACCCCTAGAAAAGTACAGAGAGTGTCTGTGGCCCCATCGGTTGCTGGCCAAATGCTGATTTGCTTCAGCAAATGTTAAGCCCTTAGAAGAAAAAGTCTGCAGGGATATCTAGATAGCAAGGAGTTGCTTTTTTCTTCTTGCTTTCTCCTTTTAGAGTACATTTGGCATTTGGTTCATAAGGAACTGAACTACATCCTAGCTTGGAGTTTCTGACGCAAGCCAATTAATTCAGAGAACTCAGTGCTGAGTGACAGTGTGATAAAAATGACCACCAGCAATAAATTCCATGCGTTATGTTTGCTCTGTTTCATTGGCTACTGTGGATCATACCAGACATTGAAAAACATGCATAATTTGCCTTCGTGCTGACAAGGTAAAAGTTTTATTTGTTCCATAAGTAATTAATCTTGATGACAGTATGAGTTATGAGCAAAAGCCAAAGTCAAAATATGGAGGCCATTGCATTAAGATGGCAGGCATGCTGTTTTCATTAACATTTTGTTTGTTTTTCATACACTCATTAATTGTTCATTTGAGTTATGTGGTTCAAATAGAATCCCCCAATCATATGATATGCCACATTTGTGACCATGGTAGAGATTTATTTATCCAGTTCTCCTGCCTAGTGTAACCAGTTTATAATTCAGTACAAACTAAAGCTGTTCTATCTGGCATTATCCAGTTTACCTGTGAATACTTATGTAACTGGGAAATTGTTAAATATCTACTTCATCTTGTATTCTGTAGGTGTGATTATATAAATGTTGATTTTTCAGTCACAGAACAAAAAACATGTGTTATAGGTTAGAAACATCAGATATATAACTAGCAGATTTTTTGTTCCAGGAAATTAGCTGAATGATCTCCTCCTACATGTTCTTGATCCACGTTTACCAGCACTATCACTTTTCCAGAACAGCTTCTCTTCCACCTTCAGGGATTCATTGATTTGTTGATTCAGCATGTAAGGATTGAGCACTTGTTTTGTGCCATGGCACAGTACTTGGAGGTAGGAATGAACAAGACAGGCACAGTCCATGCCTTCATGAAGTTTACAGTCTAGTGGGGGAGACCAACAGTAAACAAGCCATTTGAAAATAACTTGTGTGCTCACTTCGGCAGCACATACCTTAAAACTGGAACAACACAGAGATTAGCATGGCTTCTGTGCAGGGATGACATGCAAATCTGTGAAGAGTGCTTTCAGGTAATGTTAAGATGTGTATGGTTTATACCAATGGTAAAAAATTATAAAGTTAAAAAAAATAGCTTGAGATGCATAATAGTGGAGGAAATCTAGGTGCTGTGGTAGCATATAAGAGGCCATTCAAAATGGACCTGGAGGTCAGGAGAGATGTGATTCCTCATCAAGGACCGGACAGCTGAATTACACTTAGCCAGATTGTTTGTGTGTGGGTGGGAGGTAAGGAGGGGACTGGTGATAAAGAAGATGAGGGTGATGGTGGTGGAAAACAGTGTTCCAGGCAGAGGAAACAAGATAGGTGAGAAAGCATGTGGAAAATTCCAGGTTTGGTTTTGTTTTCAGACAAGGTCTTATTCTATTGCCCAAGCTGGCATGCAGTGGCGTGATCATAGCTCACTGCAGCCTCAAACTCCTGAGCCCAAGCGATCCTCCTACCTCAGCCTACTGCGTAGCTGGGACTGTAGGTTCACACCCCCATGCCTAGTTAACTTTTAAAAATTTTTTTGTAGAGATGGGGTCTCACTATGTTGCTCAGGATGGTCTTGAACCCCTAGCCTCCAGCAATCCTCCCATCTTGGCCTCCCAAAGTGCCGGGATTACAGGTGTGAGGCACCGCACCTGGTTCCAGTTTCTATAAATCTTTTTTTTTTTTTCTTTTTTGAGATGCAGTGGCACAATCACAGCTGAAAGTGCTGGGATTACGGGCATCAGCTACTGCTCCTGGCCTGTATAAATTCTTTATAGGTAGATATAGAGTGAGGGTGAGGTGGGAGTGGGTGTGGGGTGAGGGTAGGGGTAGAGAGAGAGATTAAAGAGATAAGGCCAAGAAGGTAGGTGGCCATAAACTCTTTCAGGTAATGTTAAGATGTGTGTAGTTTATCCAAATGGCAATAGGTTTTAATTTTGGAAAGAACATTTTGGTTGCAGTGTGGTGAATGGATTAGAGGAGGGTAAGACTGAAGGGAAGAAGATTGGATGGTGGTGATTGAATGAAGGCAGTGGAGACAGAGAAATGGGTAGATGTAGCCAATGCTGTAGATGAGAATTCATATGACTTGCTGATTTGGAGTGATTGCAGGTGAGGGAGCCAGAAGGATCAAGAATGATGTTTATCTTTTGGCGACAGAGGATATGTCCTTTACTCTATGGTGAATGCTGAGAGGAGGGGCAGTTTTGAGATAAGATGAGTTCAGTGTTGCATATGCAGGTCTAGAGCTTGAGAGTAATGTGTTTCTTTTTTTTTTTTCTTTTTGGGACAGTCTCGCTCTGTCGCCAGGCTGGAGTGCAGTGGCGTGATCTCGGCTCACTGCAACTTCCGCCTTCCAGGTTCAAGCAATTCTCCTGCCTCAGCCTTTCGAGTAGCTGGGACTACAGGCGCGTGCCACCACCCCCAGCTAATTTTTGTATTTTTGGTAGAGATGAGGTTTCACCATGTTGGCCAGGATCATCTCGATCTCTTGACCTCGTGATCCACCTGCCTTGGCCTCCCAAAGGGCTGGGATTACAGGTGTGAACCACTGTGCCTGGCCGGAGAGTAATATGTTTCTTGTCTGCCACGTAAATTGCAGCTGAAGCCACAGGATGAAGATCACTCAGGGAGGGCAGACGAGGAACCAGATAAGAGGGTTATGGGCAAAACAGGAATACCCACATGTACAATATGGGCATAGGAAGGGGAGCCCATAGAAGGTAGTGGGAGGAGCCTCCAGAGTTGGAGAAATACCAGGAGAGGGCATCCGTGAATTCATGAGAGAGTGCAAGGAGTGGGTGTTCAGTAGGTCAAATACTGCTGTGTGGTTAGGTCAGATGCTGAGTGAAAAGTCTTTAGGGTTTAGCAAAAAGAAAATCATTGGTGACCTTTTCCTGTGAAGTTTCAGCTGGGGCAGAATCAGACTGCTTCTTGAGGGGAGAATGAATGGGCAATGAGAAATGGAGTCAGAAAGTATAAAGAACAAGTTTCTTCAAGAAACTTACAAAAAAAAAAGAGAGAAAGGGGAAAATATCCTAGCTGTGGGGAAACTTGGGCGGCAAAGATGGGTTTTATTCGTTTTTTACTTTTTTGAGAAGAGATATTCCTTTTGAATTTTTATGCAACACTGCAACACTTGCGCCACTGAATCCGTCCTTTCCAAGACCACCAGAAAAGCTGATGCACAGCAACTCCTACTGCCTTGAAAATGCTGGAGGAACCTTGAGTAGATTAAAACCTTATTTCGAAGCTTCCTAAACCGAGTGCTGTCGCCACTCCCTCCACCAGTTCGTTGATTTATAATGGAGATCAAAGAGAATGTGGTGACCTTTTCGTTGATATCAGACAACTGATGGGCATCCTGTACACTGCTTTGGAGTTCATAAAACACTACATTATGTTATTTGATTTGCACTCTGAAAAAGGTGAGAGAGGTATCCTTATTTGCCCTACATCACAGACAAATTACAGTTGGCCTCCTGCATCTGTGGGTTCCACATCTGCAGATTCAGCCAACCATGGATCAAAAATATTAGGAAAAAAAAATTCCACAAAGATCTAAAAGGCAAAACTTGAGTTTGCTAAATGCTGAATACCACATTGACTCCACCAGATGAGAGGATGTGTAGGCACTGTAATAGATCTTGTAAGTAACCTAGAGATGACTTACGGGAGGATGTGCGTAGGTTGTATGCAAATATTACACAATTTTCTATAAGGGACTTGAGCATCTGTGGATTTTAGTATCTGAGGGGGTCCTGGAACCAGTCCCCCATGGATACAGAGTAACTGAAATTCAGATTCAAGTCGCTTGTCCAGAATCAAACTTCTCATAATGATACATAGAAAGTTGAGGCCCAGATTGGCTAATTCCAAATATTGTGGTTCAAAAGTGGTTGCCCTATGCTGAAAGGTTAGCTATGGCCTCTGTATTTTCATGGTAGTATGGTAATATGAAACCAGGGCATATATATATATATATATATATATATATATATATATGTATTTTAAACAGGGTCTCACTCTGTCACCCAGGTTGGAGTACAGTGGCTCGATCTCGGCTCACTGCAATCTCTGCTTCCCAGGCTCCCGCAGTCCTCCCACCTCAGCCCCCTGAGTAGCTGGGACCACTGCCATACACCACCATGCCTGGCTAGGTTTTTGTATTTTGGATAGAGACAGGGTTTCACCCTGTTCCCCAGGCTGATCTCGAACTCCTGAGCTCAGGAAATCCACCTGCCACCGCCTCCCAAAGTGCTGGGATTATAGGTGTGAACCACCACACCCAGCCAGCATATCATCTTTTAGTAGATTATAGAAACAAGACAGAAGGTTGTGGGTCAATTTTGTTATTTTGTTTGAACCCCACATACATTGATATTTGCCTGTCCCCCCAAAAAAAGTCAAGTTAGTTTTAGAAGGAGGCAGTTTATTTATTTAATTAATTAATTTATTTATTTTGAGATGGAGTCTCTCCCTGTCCCCCAGGCTAGAGTGCAATGGCATGATCTCGGCTCACTGCAACCTCTGCCTCATGGGTTCTAGAGATTCTCCTGCCTCAGCCTCCTGAGTAGCTGGGATTACAGGCACCCACCATCACAGCCAACTAATTTTTGTATTTTTAGTAGAGACGGTGTTTCTCCATTTTGGCCGGGCTGGTCTTGAACTCCTGACCTCAGGTGATCCGCCTGCCTTGGCCTCCCAAAGTGCTGGGATTACAGGCATGAGCCACTGTGCCTGGTCAGCAATTTATTTCAGTATGCCTTAATCATCAAAATATGTTTGAATTATTGATCATAACATCTAATTTGAAATATTTCTTTTAATTCTTTTGACAGAAACATTTGTTTGCAGGTTGTTTTAAGCAAACATTTTTACAAGTGTTTCTATTTATTGGCTAAATGAAAAATGATGTCGCAGGGAAACACTAGTAAAAGGTTTGGGCAATTAGGACCATGTAAACATTTGCAGAAGCACTTGTTTCGCCTAAATGAAGTCACAGTTATTATACCCTTGCAAACATTCCAAGTAATGTGTCCAAGGTCACTAAGACAATTGAGGTTAGCTATTTAGAGAACAGCTTTTTACTGTGTTTGTTCAGGAACCTGTCTTCTACCATTCCCTTAGAGAACTTATAATAATAACATAGAAGTATTATAGAGGTGATTTTTTTTTTTTAAATTAAGTATAAACTACTTCCCCAGGTGTAAATGTGATATTTAGCAATTAACTCTCTGGGTCATGGGATTAAGAAACATATTTGGAAATAAATAATATAGTTGCTGGCATTTGACACTAAAATTTGAAGCACCATGTTCATGTACTAACATTTTAGCCATATTATCCCAGGGTAATTAATTTGCTCTGAATTGTCATATGGGGCTGTGTGTGTATCTTAGAGTCTTGTTTCTACTCACTGACCATATTTTCCTAGACAAGTAACTTCATCTTTTTAAATCTCAGTTTCCTTATCTGTAAAGTAGTAATAATAGCAGCTTTCTAATAGGGTGGTTGTGAGGATTTAACAACATAATGCAGTAGAGGGCTTAACATATGTTAAGTAGTAAGTACTTTAGTAAGTATGCAATAAATATTAGCTATAACTTTTTAATCTTGGTCTTAGATTAGGGCTTATAAGAACTATATTTTGTTGTTAAACATTTTATCAAATACATCATTCAACCTTTAAAATGTGTCCATCCACATTGAAGGAGTCCTCTGCAGGACATGTTTAAAGAGTTTAGCATAGCCATAGCAGTGCCTGATTCAGCTGTTTATTCCCAGCTATCATATGCCTATCATCCTGATGTCAGAGCAAAACAATCCAAGAAGTATGGATCAATCAGAGCTCCAGAATTCAACTCCAGAATGTTCACACATTGTTTGATAAAATCTATGCCATGCTAACGGTGATAGTCACTAATAAAAGAAATTCAGAAACTGTTTTAATGTAAACCCAGATTAGGGGAATGAAAACATAGTTCCTACTACTCTTTTTTTTTTTTTGAGATGGAGTGTTACTCTGTGGCCCAGGCCAGAGT
>NW_020261604.1:0-3364 GCF_003255815.1 Theropithecus gelada
CTCAATGATCCCAAAGACAGATCAACATGAAATATTTGACTAGAGCACAGAGAATGCAAAAGAATACACATATCAGTCACATGCAAGTCATAGTGCACACCCCTTTATTCCTATTATTGGAGTTACTAAAGAAAAAAGAAAGAATAGGGTGGGACAAATATGTAAAGAAAACATAGTCAAGAATTTCCCAAAACTCTTAAAGCTAGCAATCTTCACATTCAAGAATCTCAGCCAACTCAGGATAGCTATAAAGACTCCTCAAGGATCTAGAACTAGAAATACCATTTGACCCAGCCATCCCATACTGGGTATATATCCAAAGGATTATAAATCACGCTGCTATAAAGACACATGCACACGTATGTTTATTGCGGCACTATTCACAATAGCAAAGACTTGGAATCAACCCAAATGTCCATCAGTGACAGACTGGATTAAGAAAATGTGGCACATATACACCATGGAATACTATGCAGCCATAAAAAAGGATGAGTTTGTGTCCTTTGTAGGGACATGGATGCAGCTGGAAACCATCATTCTCAGCAAACTGCCATAAGAACAGAAAACCAAACACTGCATGTTCTCACTCATAGGTGGGAATTGAACAGTGAGATTACTTGGACACAGGAAGGGGAACATCACACACCAGGGGCCTATTGTGGAGTTGGGGGAAGGGGGAGGGATAGCATTAGGAGATATACCTAATGTAAATGACGAGTTAATGGGTGCAGCTCACCAACATGGCACATGTATACATATGTAACAAACCTGCACGTTGTGCACATGTACCCTAGAACATAAAGTATAATTAAAAAAAAAAAAGAAAGAAAACCACAACTAGGCATTTCACAACTAAACTGCTGAAGATGAAAGACTTGCTGATTCTAATGGGCTAGATGATCAATGTGCCACAGTCCTTATTTTAAACCCATATGAAATATTTCACAAATTATCTGAATATCGCTAGTTTAAAAAGGAAATTCATTTCAACAAAGTCAAAACGAGGGACAAATGAAAGATGGATAAATTGTGTTTATCATTTGAAGGTTGTAGCTGCTTTTTAAACCAGATAGAAACCATTTGTTTCTAATTGTCTCATAACTGAGATAAATAAAACCAATTTTAAGGAGAAACTTTATGCCTGACAATATGAGTCAATTGGAACATTGAGAAAACAATTCAAAAGAAGTTGAGTTTAGAACTTTACATCTTAACTCTTACTTTGTTTTGTTTTGTTTTGTTTTGTGCTTTGTTTTTTGTCTTTTGTTTTCTGTTTTTGAGACGAAGCTTTGCTCTTATTGTCCAGGCTAGAGTACAATGGTGCCATCTCGGCTCATGGCAACTTCTGCCTCCTGGGTTCAAGCAATTCTCATGCTTCAGTCTCCTGAATAGCTGGGATTACAGGCATGTGCCACCATGCCCAGCTAATTTTTGTATTTTCAGTAGAGATGGGGTTTCACCATGTTGGTCAGGCTGGTCTCGAACTCCTAACCTCAGGTGATCTACCCGCCTTGACCTCCCAAAATGCTGAGATTACAGGCGTGAGCCACCGCACCTGGCCTTAACTCTTACTTTGTTTTTTTTTTTTTTTTTGTTATAATCATTCACTATTTCCTTCTTTATTGTGTTTTTCTTTCCATTTATTATGAGTTCCATGTAAGGACATTTACACATTTTTAAAAGTGACATTTCTTTGCTAAGTAAACAACAAAAGTCATGAGGCAGGCAAGGACGAGTTGATAGTCTGCTAATACCATCAGCTGGAAGCAATATTTGCCTTTGGCAATGCTATTTATCTCTACATTTGCACAGGTTTATGATTCTAGAAAGCTAAAACAAAAGGAATTTTACTTTTTTTGTTCTGTCACTGCAAGAGGTTTGTGCAGCTAAAACATCTGATTCCTAAAATAGAGTTTCCTGAAATTGTTCCTTACTCATAGTGTAATGAGGTAAGTCCATAAATAATGTTCATTCAAAGTAAAAGTATATGACACATGTTCTGACTTTTAACAAATGGCATTCATACTAACTTTGATCTGACTGCCAGGGATTTATAAAGTGTACCAGATCTATTTCTTTTTAGGCTTTGTATTAATCTCAATTCCCTGGAGTCCAGTGCAAAGGCAGAAATTAATCCTGGTGAAGCTTCCTTTTTCTAAATACACATACATGTACCTCCATGTATTTCTCCCTAATGGGAAGACTTCCCAATATAGGCTTATTGGCTATTTTTTAAAACTTATTTTTTATTGTGGTAAGATACACATAACTTAAATGTACCATCTTAACCATCCTTAAGTTTGCAGTTCAGTAGTATACCTCCATATATTTTAAAGATTATTTTCAAAACTTTTAATCAGCACCAGAACTTCCAATATTAAAACAGTTCTTGGGAAACAGTTCTAAGGACTTGCATGCAGATGAGTGTACCCAAGTTTGGCAAAACTATTCATATGATAATATTAGAGAAAGAAACTGATTTGGAAATACGAGTGGAAGAGGCAAAATAATGCATAATATTCAGGAGGCATTTTCTATGCCTGGTTCTAAGAACAAAGTCTGCCATTTCCTGCATAGTTTTATACTGGGTTTTGTTGAAGAGATTGTATGTATACAGGGAAACAATTTATTTAGGTAGGTAGATATAAAATTATATTCATTTTGTTTTCTAAATAAGAAAGTGATTGAAAATTTTAACAAGAACTTTATAATATTGATAGAATGAATGTAGATGTGAAAATGCCAGAAAGGAATAGCCACACAGACTAAGGGTAAACAGCGAATTTTCTTTCTGTTTATGTTTCAATTCCCAAAGATAATTGTTTAGTCAAGATGTTTAGCTTTGATTGTGGGTCATTAGGGGTCACTAATAAAAGACTCTGTTTAGATTTTACAAGTTTGTTTGAATCCGTATGCATTTTTTCCAGGAATCCAAACTACAATAATACTTGTACATTGACTCTAGTGATTACGGCATGAAGTGTCATTTAAAATACTGGTCACATTTAGAATGTGTAGATACACAAATACAACTGATAAATTATTTAACATTGATAGCAGATATTTGCTGTATACATTTGAAAAAAAGAAAAAAGAACTGCTCTATTTTTACATTCAGGCATTTTGTAAGTCCCTTCTCATAAGGGAATGTACATGTGGTATATCGATCCACCAGGGTATATGATGTGGTTCAATGAATATAGGGTTTGCTTGTTTTTGTTGGCTTTTATTAATTTTTTTTTATTTACTATTATTATACTTTAAGTTGTAGGGTACATGTGCATAACGTGCAGGTTTGTTACATATGTATACTTGTGCAACTTACAAGGGATGTAAAGGACCTCTTCAAGGAGAACTACAAACC
>NW_020261605.1:0-3363 GCF_003255815.1 Theropithecus gelada
ATAGAACACAAAGAAGTTTCTCAGAAAGCTTCTTTCTCTTTGTTATCGGAGGATATTTCCTTTGGCCCTATAGTCTTCAAAGGGATCCGAAATATCTGTTCTCAGATTCCACAGAAATAAGGCTACCAAAGAGATCCACGAAATACAGATGTAACACTGTGAGATGAATTAACAAACACTAACCAGTTTCTCAGAAAGCTTCTTTCCAGATTTCATCTGAGGATATTTCCTTTTTCACCATAGCCCTCTATGGGCTTCCAAATATCACGTTGCCAATTCCACAAGAACTGTCTTAGCCAAAGGCTTCTTGACGGGAAAGCTGTAACTCTGTGAGATGATTTCAGAGAACACAAAGTAGTTTCTCAGAAAGCTTCTTTCTCTTTGTTATCGTAGGATATTTCCTTTGGCCCTATAGTCTTCAAAGGGATCCGAAATATCTGCTCTCAGATTCCACAGAAATGAGGCTAGCAAAGAGATCCATGAAATACAGATGTAACTCTCTGAGTGGAAGTCACACATCACAGAGCAGTTTCTCAGAAAGCTTCTTTCCAGATTTTATCTGAGGGTATTTCGTTTTTCACCATAGCCCTCTAAGGGCTTCCAAATATCACTTTGCCAATTCCACAAGAACTGTCTTAACAAAAGGCTTCTTGACGGAAAGCTGTAACTCTGTGAGATGATTTCACAGAACACAAAGAAGTTTCTCAGAAAGATTCTTTCTCTTTGTTATCGGAGGATATTTCCTTTGGCCCTATAGTCTTCAACGGGATTCGAAATATCTGTTCTCAGATTCCACACAAATAAGGCTAGCAAAGAGATCCACGAAATACAGATGTAACACTGTGAGTGGAAGTCACACATCACACAGCAGTTTCTGAAAAAGCTTCTTTCCAGATTTCATCTGAGGACATTTCCTTTTTCATCATAGCCCTCTATGGAGTTCCAGATATCACTTTTCCAATTCCACTAGAACTGTCTTAGTGAAAGGCTTCATGACGGGAAATCTGTAACTCTGTGAGTTGATTTCATAGAACACAAAGGAGTTTCTCAGAAAGCTTCTTTCTCTTTGTTATCGGAGGATATTTCCTTTGGCCCTATACTCTTCAAGGGGATCCGAAATATCTGTTCTCAGATTCCACAGAAATAAGGCTAGCAAAGAGATCCACGAAATACAGATGTAACTCTGTGAGTGGAAGTCACCCATCACAGAGCAGTTTCTCAGAAAGCTTCTTTCCAGATTTCATCTGAGGATATTTCCTTTTTCACCATAGCCCTCTAAGGGCTTCCAAATATCACTTTGACAATTCCACAAGAAGTGTCTTAGCGAAAGGCTTGTTGACGGGAAAGCTGTAACTCCGTGAGATGATTTCACAGATCAGAAAGCAGTTTCTCAGAAAGCTTCTTTCTCTTTGTTATCGTAGGATATTTCCTTTTTCCCTATAGTCTTCAAAGGGATCCGAAATATCTGTTCTCAGATTCCACAGAAATAAGGCTTGCAAAGAGATCCACGAAATACAGATGTAATTCTGTGAGTGGAAATCACACATCACAGAGCAGGTTCTGAGAAAGCTTCTTTCCAGATTTCATCTGAGGATATTTCCTTATTCACCATAGCCCTCTATGGGCTTCCAGATATCACTTTGCCAATTCCACAAGAACTGTCTTAGCGAAAGGCTTCTTGACCTGAAAGCTGTAACTCTGTTAGATGATTTCACAGAACACAAAAAAGTTTCTCAGAAAGCTTCTTTCTCTTTATTATCGGAGGATATTTCCTTTGGCCCTATAGTCTTCAAAGGGATCCGAAATATCTGTTCTCAGATTCCACAGAAATAAGGCTACCAAAGAGATCCAAGAAATACAGATATAACTCTGTGAGATGAATTAACAGAACACTAAGCAGTTTCTCAGAAAGCTTCTTTCCAGATTTCATCTGCGGATATTTCCTTTTTCAGCATAGCCCTCTATGTGCTTCCAAATATCATTTTGCCAATTCCACAAGAACTGTCTTAGCGAAAGGCTTCTTTAGGGGAAAGCTGTAACTCTGTGAAATGCTTTCACAGAACACAAAGAAGTTTCTCCAAAAGCTTCCTTCTCTTTGTTATCGGAGGATATTTCCTTTGGCCCTATACTCTTCAAAGGGATCCGAAATATATGTTCTCAGATTCCACAGAAATAAGGCTAGCAAAGAGATCCACGAAATACAGATGTAACATGGTGACATGAATTGACAGAACACTAAGCAGTTTCTCAGAACGCTTCTTTCCTGATTTCATCTGAGGATATTTACTTTTTCACCATTGCCCTCTATGGGCTTCCAAATATCACTTTGCCAATTTCACAAGAATTGTCTTAGCGAAAGGCTTCTTGACGGGAAAGCTGAAACTCTGTGAGATGATTTCACAGAACACAAAGAAGAATCTAAGAAAGCTTCTTTCTCTTTGTTATCGGAGGATATTTCCTTTGGCCCTATATTCTTCAAAGGGATTCGAAATATCTGTTCTCAGATTCCACAGAAATAAGGCTAGCAAAGAGATCCACGAAATACAGATGTAACTCTTTGAATGGAAGTCACTGTGAGATGAATTAACAGAACACTAAGCAGTTTCTCAGAAAGCTTCTTTCCAGATTTCATCTGAGGATATTTCCTTTTTCACCATAGCCCTCTATGGGCTTCCAAATATCACTTTGCCAATTCCACAGGAACTGTCTTAGCGAAAGGCTTCTTGAGGGGAAAGCTGTAACTCTGTGAGATGATTTCACAGAACACAAAGAAGATTCTCAGAAAGATTCTTTCTCTTTCTTATCGGAGGATGTTTCCTTTGGTCCTATAGTCTTAAAAGGGATCCCAAGTATCTGTCCTCAAATTCCACAGAAATAAGGCTAGCAATGAGATCCATGAATTGCAGATGTAACTATGTGAGTGGAAGTCACACATCACAGGGAAGTTTCTCAGAAAGCTTCTTTCCAGATTTCATCTGAGGATATTTCCTTTTTCACCATGGCCCTCTATGGGCTTCCAAATATCACTTTGCCAATTCCACAAGAACTGTCACAGTGAAAGGCTTCTTGAGGGGAAAGCTGTAACTCTGTGAGATGATTTCACAGAACACAAAGAAGTTTCTCAGAAAGCTTCTTTCTCTTTGTTATCGGAGGATGATTCCTTTGGCCCTATGGTCTTCAAAGGGATCCGAAATCTCTGTTCTCAGATTCCACAGAAATAAGGCTAGCAAAGAGATCCACGAAATTCAGATGTAACACTGTGAGATGAATTAACAGAACACTAAGCAGTTTCTCAGAGAGCTTCTTTCCAGATTGCAGCTGAGGACACTTCCTTTTTCACCGTAGCCCTCTATGGGCTTCCAA
>NW_020261606.1:0-3362 GCF_003255815.1 Theropithecus gelada
TTTTCTTATGATTGCAGGATATTTAGTCTGAGGAAGAAAGGGACATACATTAAAGGAAATCATTTTAATTTTTCTTTTGCTTTCTTTTTTCTTTTTCTTCTTCTTCTTCTTTTTTTTTTTTTAACGGTCTTGCTCTTTCGCCAAGGCTAGAGTACTGTGGCACGATCTCGGCTCACTGCAACTTCTACCTCCCAGGTACAAGTGATTCTCCTGCCTCAGCCTCTTGAGGAGCTGGGATTACACATGTGTGCCACCACACCCGGCTAAGTTTTGACTTTTCAGTAGAGACAGCGTTCCATCATGTTGGTCAGGTTGGTCTCCAACTCCTGGCCTCAAGTGATCCGCGCACCTTGGCCCCCCAAAGTGTTGGGATTAAGGCATGAGCCCCCGGCTCAGTCAAAAATTATTTTTCTTAGTCAACGATAATTTCGAACCTGTAGTGAGTTTTTCATAGTTTAGGTTTCTTTCTAAAAATCGTTTTTCCCACTAAAAGCCACTGGAATTTCATAGAAAAACTAAAGGAACTTGGTCCATGGTAGGAAAAGTCAAGGAAAGCCTGGGACCTTTTGTTATGCCAAAGCTTAATGGGAGCACGTGAAATATACACAGAAACCAGTTTCTTAGTGAGATTTGAAACAAATTTGAGCGTCCCAAAGAAGTACAATGACAATTGATTGTAATGCATTGGGTACTGAAAATGATCAGTTTAAAAGGGATTTAGAAGCAACCCTGCTCTACATTAAGAATTGTCACCCTTGACACTTTGTTATGGCAACTCTAGTAGATGAATGTACAATTTAAACAACTCTAAAAGGATATTTGAAATTAAAAATAATGTTCTTGACACCCTATTTTTAAATAAGTGTGAATAACTTATGAGTTGATGGAAGAAATATTGGTCAATACAAATTCAATGAACGTTATAATAAGTTACAATTACAAATTTTCTGTCAAGTTTATCTTTCAAATAGTGTGGCTACCAAAAGAATTGGCGTGCTGATTTTATTGTTCAGAACTGAAATATCAACTACCATTAAAAAAAAATTTTTAGCATAAGCAACTCACAAAGTATATCATTCATTAATCATATGAAAAATATCTGTTGATTTGATTAACTAGATTCTGATTATAGATGAATACAGATAATATGTAAACATAAAGTGTTCAACAAGACAAAAATCAGCAAGGACAATACACCCAAGATATTATTACCAAATTCTGATGAATACCCTCTAAAATCTGTGTTGGGTGTGTGTGTGTGTGTGTGTATATATATATATATATATCCTTGAGTAAAAAGTAGAAAGTTATTTTAATTATTAATATTGTTTTAATAAATTGTGTAAATATCATTCTATTCATCCGCTAGAGCTACCATAATAAAGTACACAGATTTCATAGAAATTTATTTTCTCACAGTTCTGGAGGCTACTAGTTTGAGATATAGCTGTCAATGGAGTTGAATTCTTCTGAGACCTCTTCCTTTGTCTTGTAAATGGTTGTATTCTCTCTATGCCTGCTTGATCTTTCTCTATATGGTGTGTCCTTATTTTCTCTTCTTATATAGACACCAGTTATATTGGAGTAGGGCCCACCTGAATCATTGACCTTTAACTTAGTTACCTCTTTAAGCACTCCTTCTCCAAATGCACTCACATTCTCAGGTATTGAGAGTTTGGACTTTAACAAATGAATTTTGGAGGGATGCAGTTGAGCCAATGCTACTGAATACATAAAGATATTTCTCTCTACCCAAGACGTTATTCCACTAAATGAGTTACTTTCTCCTTTGAGAAATATAGGTGAGACCCAAATTTACAAGACAGTTTGCTCCAGTTTACTCTTACAAAGAGTTCATTGGAGGAAACAAGTTTTCAACTGGAGTATCAGATAAGAAAGAGTTTGTCATCATTCTTTTCTATAGTGCTTTTAAGAAAGTAAGTAAGAAAGTATAGCGCATATGCTTCTCTAATTCCAGTCATTTCAAACTAGTGCTATTTTTCTCCTTTGCATTCTACTTTAATCTATTTAATCTTTATTTGAAAAAATATACCTGTAACAGTTCAGTTAAAAAAGGAAATAACCAGAGTAATTCCTTTTTTTTTTCCATTTTGGCATAGATCAAGTTTGTTTTGCACAACAAATAAAACTAGCAAATCCTATGATAGTTAATACCATAAAACTAAAAACTCTTTCCCTAGAATCAAATAAGGTGGCATAGCTTTGAGAGGAGAGGATGAGGGAAAAGATACTCTCATAAATTGATAATGGGATTTCCAGTATTACCCACTGTTACGTTTGTTGAAATATTATAAAATCTTGAATAATAACAAAGTTTGTATTCTTCATTAATAGCCACACACCATTGATTGGTCACGATTTTTGACCCATATGGTTCAGCTGCTAATGTTATGATACAGTTCTTTAACATGGAAAGCCTGCATTCAAAAAGATAGTTAATATAGAAAATATATGACTATCAAGGAGAAAAGAAATCAGTGAACAATGACATAAAGCTCTGAAAAGTATTTTCTGTGTATTTACTTATTGAACATTTGCTAGTGGACTCAGAAAAGCCAATCAAAACATACTGTCATTCCAATGTAAGTTTATATTCTACTTTTTATGTCATTCCGATATAAGTTTATATTCAACATATATATATGTTGCTAATTTTGTTGAAACGGTAGGTTGATGATAATGTTAATTAGTTTTAGCAGCTTTCTTAAGATATAATAGAAATACATTAAACTGCATAATTTAAAATGTATTATTTGATTTTTAATATATAAATCTATGAAAATCACCATATGTAAGATTATGAAAATATCAATCACTCCCAATGTTCCCCTTGTACTATGGATAAGAAAATTCTGAACGTCTTAAGTTTAGAATCTGTCTAATGACATGTTTCCTAATAACGTTTCATGAGTACATTCTCATATCTCCTTAATCAATATTAAATGCCTTTTACACTGCAGAACTTAGAAAACAAATAAAATATTATTCATTTTTTCTTTAAGTTAAAATGAGATAATTTTTTATAACATTAGTTTCTGTTATACTCCCACAAAATATGCCACTTCCACTAGCATAGTGAATTAATCCTCTTTGATTCATTAAAAAACAGATAGATATACAAAGCTAGATATTACCTGAAGTTACATTTAAGAGGGAAGCTGAGTGTTTAGATCGCTTTTAACTTACCTTGTCCATTAGCACAGGAAACCCACAAGGTGAGAATGACATTGATTAGTAACAACATGTTAGATATTCTCAGTAGTATGTATTCATACAAAGGTCTCAATTGCACTATTTGGGGTTTGAAATCTTTCCTTGCTAGTTACCAAGTGTGATTCTGA
>NW_020261607.1:0-3361 GCF_003255815.1 Theropithecus gelada
GCAAAGAGATCCACGAAATACAGATGTAACTCTGCGAGATGAAGTAAGAGAACACTCCGCAGTTTCTCAGAAAGCTTCTTTCCAGATTTCATCTGAGGATATTTCCTTTTTCATCATAGTCGTCTATGGGCTTCCAAATATCACTTTGCCAATCCACAAGAACTGTCTTAGCGAAAGGCGTCTTGAGGGGAAAGCTGTAACTCTGTGTGATGATTTCATAGAACACAAAGAAGTTTCTAAGAAAGCTTCTTTCTCTTTGTTATCGGAGGATATTTCCTTTGGCCCTATAGTCTTCACAGGGATCCGAAATATCTGTTCTCAGATTCCACAGAAATAAGGCTAGCAAAGAGATCCACTAAATACAGATGTAACTCTGTGAGATGAATTAAGAGAACATTCATCAATTTCTCAGAAAGCTTCTTTCCAGATTTCATCTGAGGCTATTTCCTTTTTCACCATAGCTCTCTATGGGTTTCCAAATATTACTTTGCCAATTCCACAAGAACTGTCTTAGCGAAAGGCTTCTTGAGGGGAAAGCTGTAACTCTGTGAGATGATTTCACAGAACACAAAGAAGTTTCTCAGAAAGGTTCTCTGTCTTTGTTATCGGAGGATATTTCCTTTGGCCCTGTAGTCTTCAAAGGGATCCAAAATATCTGTTCTCAGATTCCACAGAAATAAGGCTAGCAAAGAGATCCACGAAATACAGATGTAACTCTGTGAGATGAATTAATGGAGCGCTAAGCAGTTTCTCAGAAAGCTTCTTTCCAGATTTCATCTGAGGATATTTCCTTTTTCACCATAGCCCTCTATCGCCTTCCAAATATCACTTTGCCAATTCCACAAGAACTGTCTTAGCGAAAGGCTTCTTGAGGGGAAAGCTGTAACTCTGTGAGATGATTTCACAGAACACAAAGAAGTTTCTCAGAAAGGTTCTTTCTCTTTGTTATCGTAGGATATTTCCTTTGGCCCTATAGTCTTCAAAGGGATCCGAAATATCTGCTCTCAGATTCCACAGAAATAAGGCTAGCACAGAGATCCACGAAGTAAAGACGTAACTCTGTGAGATGAATTAACAGAACACTAAGCAGTTTCTCAGAAAGCTTCTTTCCAGATTTCATCTGAGGATATTTTCTTTTTCACCATAGCCCTCTATGTTCTTCCAAATATCACTTTGCGAATTCCACAAGAACTGTCTTAGCGAAAGGCTTCTTGAGGGGAAAGCTGTAACTCTGTGAGGTGATTTCACAGAGCACAAGTTTTTCAGAAAGCTTCTTTCTCTTTGTTTTCACAGGATATTTCCTTTGGCCCTATAGTCTTCAAAGGGATCCGAAATATCTGTTTTCAGATTCCGCAGAAATAAGGCTAGCAAAGAGATCCACGAAATACAGATGTAACTCTGTGAGATGAATTGACAGAACACTAAGCAGTTTCTCAGAAAGCTTCTTTCCAGATTTCATCTGAGGCTATTTCCTTTTTCACCATAGCCCTCTATGGGCTTCCAAATATCACTTTGCCAATTCCACAAGAACTCTGTTAGCGAAAGGCTTCTTGAGGGAAAAGCTGTAACTCTGTGAGATGATTTCACAGAACAGAAAGGAGTTTCTCAGAAAGCTTCTTTCGCTTTCTTATCGGAGGATATCTCCTTTGGCCCTATAGTCTTCAAAGGGATCCGAAATATCTGTTCTCAGATTCCACAGAAATAAGGCTAGCAAACAGATCCACGAAATACAGATGTAACTCTGTGAGATGAATTAACAGAACACTCAGCAGTTCCTCAGAAAGCTTCTTTCCAGATTTCATCTGAGGATATTTCTTTTTTCAATAGAGCCCTCTAACGGCTTCCAAATATCACTTTGCCAATTCCACAAGAACTGTGTTAGCGAAAGGCTTGTTGAGGGGAAAGCTGTAACTCTGTCAGATGATTTCACAGAACCGAAAGAAGTTTCTCAAAAGCTCCTTTTAATTTGTTATCGCAGGATATTTCCTTTGGCCCTATAGTCTTCAAAGGGATCCGAAATATCCGTTCTCAGATTCCACAGAAATAAGGCTAGCAAAGAGATCCACGAAATACAGATGTAACTCTGTGAGATGAATAAACAGAACACTAAGCAGTTTCTCAGAAAGCTTCTTTCAAGATTTCATCTGAGGATATTTCCTTTTTCACCATAGCCGTCTATGGGCTTCCTAATATCACTTTGCCAATTCCACAAGAACTGTCTTATCGAAAGGCTTCTTGAGGAGAAAGCTGTCACTCTGTGAGATGATTTCACAGAACACAAGGAAGTTTCTCAGAAACCTGCTTTCTCTTTGTTATCGGAGGATATTTCTTTGCCCTATAGTCTTCAAAGTGATCCGAACTATCTGTTCTCAGATTCCACCGAAATGAGGCTAGCAAAGTTTTCCAAGAAATACAGATGTAACTCTGTGAGATGAATTAACGGAACACTCAGCAGTTTCTCAGAAAGCTTCTTTCCAGATTTCATCTGAGGATATGTCCTTTTTTACCATAGCCCTCTACGGGCTTCCAAATATCACTTTGCCAATTCCAAAAGAACTGTCTTAGCGAAAGGCTTCTTGAGGGGAAAGCTGTAACTCTGTGAGATGATTTCACAGAACACAAAGAAGTTTCTCAGAAAGCTTCTTTCTCTTTGTTATGGGAGGATATTTCCTTTGGCCCTATAGTCTTCAAAGGGATCCGAAATATCCGTTCTCAGATTCCACAGAAATAGGGCTAGCAAAGAGATCGAAGAAATACAGATGTAACTCTCTGAGATGAATTAACAGATCACTCAGCCGTTTCTCAGAAAGCTTCTTCCCAGATTTCATCTGAAGGTATTTCTTTTTTCACCATAGCCCTCTATGGGCTTCCAAATAACACTTTGCCAATTCCACAAGAACTGTCTTAGCGAAAGGCTTGTTGAGGGGAAACCTGTAACTCTGTGAGATGATTTCACAGAACACAAAGAAGTTTCTCAGAAAGCTTCTTTCTCTTTGTTATCAGAGGATATTTCCTTTGGACCTATAAGAGATCCGAAATATCTGTTCTCAGATTCCACAGAAATAAGACTAGCAAAGGGATCCACGAAATACAGATGTAACTTTGTGAGATGAATTAACAGAACACTCAGCAGTTTCTCAGAAAGACGCCTTCCAGATTCCATCTGAGGATATTTCCTTTTTCACCATAGCCCTCTAGGGGCTTCCAAATATCACTTTGCCAATTACACAAGAACTGTCTTAGCGAAAGGCTTCCTGAGGGGAAAGGTGTAACTCTGTGAGATGATTTCACAGAACAGAAGGAAGTTTCTCAGAAAACTTCTTTCTCTTTGTTATCGGAGGATATTTCCTTTGGCCCTATA
>NW_020261608.1:0-1094 GCF_003255815.1 Theropithecus gelada
TCATATGAGGATATTTCCTTTTTCACCATAGCCCTCTATGGGCTTCCAAATATCTCTTTGCCAATTCCACCAGAACTGTCTTAGCGAAAGGCTTCCTGAGGGGAAAGCTGTAACTCTGTGAGATGATTTCACAGAACACAAAGAAGTTTCTCAGAAAGCTTCTTTCTCTTTGTTATCGGAGGATATTTCCTTTGGCCCTATAGTCTTCAAAGTAATCTGAAATATCTGTTCTCAGATTCCACAAAAATAAGGCTAGCAAAGAGATGCACGAAATACAGATGTAACTCTGTGAGATGAATTAACAGAACACTAAGCAGTTTCTCAGAAAGCTTCTTTCCAGATTTCATATGAGGATATTTCCTTTTCCACCATAGCCCTGTATGGGCTTGCAAATACCCTTTGCCAATTCCTCCAGAACTGTCTGAGCGAAAGGCTTCTTGAGGGGAAAGCTGTAACTCTGTGAGATGATTTCACAGAACACAAAGAAGTGTCTCAGAAAAGTTATTTCTCTTTGTTATCGGAGGATATTTCCTTTGGCCCTATAGTCTTTAAAGGGATCCAAAATATCTGTTTTAAGATTCCACAGAATTAAGGCTAGCAAAGAGATGCACGAAATAGATATGTAACTCTATGAGTGGAAGTGACACGTCACAGAGCAGATTCTCAGAAAGATTCTTTGCACATTTCATCTGCGCATAATTCCTTTTTCACCCTAGCCCTCTATGGGCTTCGAAATATCACTTTGCCAATTCCACAGTAACTGTCTTAGAGAAAGGCTTCTTGAGAGGAAAGCTGTAACTCTGTGAGATGATTTCACAGAACACAAAGAAGTTTCTCAGAAAGCTTGTTGCTCTTTGTTATAGGAGGATATTTCCTTTGGCCCTATAGTCTTCAAAGGGATCCGAAATAACTGTTCTCAGATTCCACAGAAATAAAGCTAGCAAAGAGATCCACGAAATACAGATGTAACTCTGTGAGTGGAAGTCACACATCACAGAGCAGTTTCTCTGAAAGCTTCTTTCCAGATTTCATCTGAGGATATTTCCTTTTTCACCATATCCCTCTATGGGCTTCCAAATATCACTTTGCCAATT
>NW_020261608.1:1119-3361 GCF_003255815.1 Theropithecus gelada
AGCAGTTTCTCTGAAAGCTTCTTTCCAGATTTCATCTGAGGATATTTCCTTTTTCACCATAGCCCTCTATGGGCTTCCAAATATCACTTTGCCAATTCAACAAGTATTGTCTTTGCGAAAATCTCCTTGAGGGGAAAGCAGCAATTCTGTGAGAAGATTTCACAGAACACGAAGAAGTTTCTAAGAAAGCTTCCTACTCTTCGTTATCGGAGGATATTTCCTTTGGCCCTATAGTCTTCAAAGGGATCTGAAATATCTGTTTTCAGATTCCACAGAACTAAGGCTAGCAAAGAGATGCACGAAATACAGATGTAACCCTGTGAGTGGAAGTCACACATCACAGAGCAGTTTCTCAGAAAGCTTCTTTCCAGATTTCATCTGAGGATATTTCCTTTTTCACCATAGCCCTCTATGGGCTTCCAAATATCACTTTACCAATTCCAAAAGAACTGTCTTACCTAAAGACTTCTTGAGGGGAAAGCTGTAACTCTGTGAGATGATTTCACAGAACACAAAGATGTTTCTCAGAAAGCTTCTTTCTCTTTGTTGTCGGAGGATATTTCCTTTGGCCCTATAGTTTTCAAAGGGATACGAAATATCTGTTCTCAGATTCCACAGAAATAATGCTAGCAAAGAGATCCACGAAATACAGATGTAACTCTGTGAGATGAATTAGGAGAACACTAAGCAGTTTCTCAGAAAGGTTCTTTCCACATTTCATCTGAGGATATTTCCTTTTTCATCATAGCCCTCTATGGGCCTCCAAATATCACTTTGCCAATTCCACAAGAACTATCTTAGCGAAAGGCTTCTTGAGGGAGAAGCTGTAACTCTGTGAGATGATTTCACACAACACAAAGAAGTTTCTCAGAAAGCTTCCTTCTCTTTGTTATCGGAGGATATTTCCTTTGGCCATAGAGTCTTCAATGTTATCTGAAATATCTGTTCACAGATTCCACAGAAATAAGGGTAGCAAAGAGATGCACGAAATACAGATGTAACTCTGTGAGATGAATTAACAGAACACTAAGCAGTTTCTCAGAAAGCTTCTTTCCAGATTTCATATGAGGATATTTCCTTTTTCACCATAGCCCTCTATGGGCTTCAAATTTATCCCTTTGCCAATTCCACCAGAACTGTCTTAGCGAAAGGCTTCTTGAGGGGAAAGTTGTAATTCTGTGAGATGATTTCACAGAACACAAAGACATTTCTCAGAAAGCTTCTTTCTCTTTGTTATCAGAGGATATTTCCTTTCCCTATAGTCTTCAAAGGGATCCGAAATATCTCTTCTCAGATTCCACAGAAATAAGGCTAGCAAGGAGATGCACGAAATACAGATGTAACTCTGTGAGATGAATTAACAGAACACAAAGCAGTTTCTCAGAAAGCTTCTTTCCAGATTTCATAAGAGGATATTTCCTTTTTCACCATAGCCCTCTAGGGGTTCCAAATATCCCTTTGCCAATTCCACCAGAACTGTCTTAGCAAAAGTCTTCTAGAGGGGAAAGCTGTAACTCTGTGAGATGATTTCACAGAACACAAAGAAGTTTCTGAGAAAGCTTCTTTCTCTTTGTTATCGGAGGATATTTCCTTTGGCCCTATAGTCTTCAAAGTAATCTAAAATATCTGTTCTCAGATTCCACAGAAATAAGGCTAGCAAAGAGATCCACGAAATACAGGTGTAACTCTGTGAGATGAATTAACAGAACGCTAAGCAGATTCTCAGAAAGCTTCTTTCCAGATTTCATCTGAGGATATTTCCTCTTTCACCATAGCCCTCTAGGGGCTTCCAAATATCACTTTGCCAATTCCAGGAGAAGTGTCTTAGCGAAAGGCTTGTTGAGGGGAAAGCTGTAACTCTGTGAGATGATTTCACAGAACACAAACAAGTTTCTGAGAAAGCTTCTTTCTGTTTGTTATCGGAGGATATTTCCTTTGGCCCTATAGTCTTCAAAGTTATCTGAAATATCTGTTCTCGGATTCCACAGAAATAAGGCTAGCAAAGAGGTGCACGAAATACAGATGTAACTCTGTGAGATGAATTAACAGAACACTAAGCAGTTTCTCAGAAAGCTTCTTTCCAGATTTCATATGAGGATATTTCCTTTTTCACCATAGCCCTCTATGGGCTTCCAAATATCCCTTTGCCAATTCCACCAGAAGTGTCTTAGCGAAAGGCTTCTTGAGGGGAAAGCTGTAACTCTGTGAGATGATTTCACAGAACACAAAGATGTTTCTCAGA
>NW_020261609.1:0-3361 GCF_003255815.1 Theropithecus gelada
TTTTCTTATGATTGCAGGATATTTAGTCTGAGGAAGAAAGGGACATACATTAAAGGAAATCATTTTAATTTTTCTTTTGCTTTCTTTTTTCTTTTTCTTCTTCTTCTTCTTTTTTTTTTTTTAACGGTCTTGCTCTTTCGCCAAGGCTAGAGTACTGTGGCACGATCTCGGCTCACTGCAACTTCTACCTCCCAGGTACAAGTGATTCTCCTGCCTCAGCCTCTTGAGGAGCTGGGATTACACATGTGTGCCACCACACCCGGCTAAGTTTTGACTTTTCAGTAGAGACAGCGTTCCATCATGTTGGTCAGGTTGGTCTCCAACTCCTGGCCTCAAGTGATCCGCGCACCTTGGCCCCCCAAAGTGTTGGGATTAAGGCATGAGCCCCCGGCTCAGTCAAAAATTATTTTTCTTAGTCAACGATAATTTCGAACCTGTAGTGAGTTTTTCATAGTTTAGGTTTCTTTCTAAAAATCGTTTTTCCCACTAAAAGCCACTGGAATTTCATAGAAAAACTAAAGGAACTTGGTCCATAGTAGGAAAAGTCAAGGAAAGCCTGGGACCTTTTGTTATGCCAAAGCTTAATGGGAGCACGTGAAATATACACAGAAACCAGTTTCTTAGTGAGATTTGAAACAAATTTGAGCGTCCCAAAGAAGTACAATGACAATTGATTGTAATGCATTGGGTACTGAAAATGATCAGTTTAAAAGGGATTTAGAAGCAACCCTGCTCTACATTAAGAATTGTCACCCTTGACACTTTGTTATGGCAACTCTAGTAGATGAATGTACAATTTAAACAACTCTAAAAGGATATTTGAAATTAAAAATAATGTTCTTGACACCCTATTTTTAAATAAGTGTGAATAACTTATGAGTTGATGGAAGAAATATTGGTCAATACAAATTCAATGAACGTTATAATAAGTTACAATTACAAATTTTCTGTCAAGTTTATCTTTCAAATAGTGTGGCTACCAAAAGAATTGGCGTGCTGATTTTATTGTTCAGAACTGAAATATCAACTACCATTAAAAAAAAATTTTTAGCATAAGCAACTCACAAAGTATATCATTCATTAATCATATGAAAAATATCTGTTGATTTGATTAACTAGATTCTGATTATAGATGAATACAGATAATATGTAAACATAAAGTGTTCAACAAGACAAAAATCAGCAAGGACAATACACCCAAGATATTATTACCAAATTCTGATGAATACGCTCTAAAATCTGTGTTGGGTGTGTGTGTGTGTGTGTGTATATATATATATATATCCTTGAGTAAAAAGTAGAAAGTTATTTTAATTATTAATATTGTTTTAATAAATTGTGTAAATATCATTCTATTCATCCGCTAGAGCTACCATAATAAAGTACACAGATTTCATAGAAATTTATTTTCTCACAGTTCTGGAGGCTACTAGTTTGAGATATAGCTGTCAATGGAGTTGAATTCTTCTGAGACCTCTTCCTTTGTCTTGTAAATGGTTGTATTCTCTCTATGCCTGCTTGATCTTTCTCTATATGGTGTGTCCTTATTTTCTCTTCTTATATAGACACCAGTTATATTGGAGTAGGGCCCACCTGAATCATTGACCTTTAACTTAGTTACCTCTTTAAGCACTCCTTCTCCAAATGCACTCACATTCTCAGGTATTGAGAGTTTGGACTTTAACAAATGAATTTTGGAGGGATGCAGTTGAGCCAATGCTACTGAATACATAAAGATATTTCTCTCTACCCAAGACGTTATTCCACTAAATGAGTTACTTTCTCCTTTGAGAAATATAGGTGAGACCCAAATTTACAAGACAGTTTGCTCCAGTTTACTCTTACAAAGAGTTCATTGGAGGAAACAAGTTTTCAACTGGAGTATCAGATAAGAAAGAGTTTGTCATCATTCTTTTCTATAGTGCTTTTAAGAAAGTAAGTAAGAAAGTATAGCGCATATGCTTCTCTAATTCCAGTCATTTCAAACTAGTGCTATTTTTCTCCTTTGCATTCTACTTTAATCTATTTAATCTTTATTTGAAAAAATATACCTGTAACAGTTCAGTTAAAAAAGGAAATGACCAGAGTAATTCCTTTTTTTTTTTCCATTTTGGCATAGATCAAGTTTGTTTTGCACAACAAATAAAACTAGCAAATCCTATGATAGTTAATACCATAAAACTAAAAACTCTTTCCCTAGAATCAAATAAGGTGGCATAGCTTTGAGAGGAGAGGCTGAGGGAAAAGATACTCTCATAAATTGATAATGGGATTTCCAGTATTACCCACTGTTACGTTTGTTGAAATATTATAAAATCTTGAATAATAACAAAGTTTGTATTCTTCATTAATAGCCACACACCATTGATTGGTCACGATTTTTGACCCATATGGTTCAGCTGCTAATGTTATGATACAGTTCTTTAACATGGAAAGCCTGCATTCAAAAAGATAGTTAATATAGAAAATATATGACTATCAAGGAGAAAAGAAATCAGTGAACAATGACATAAAGCTCTGAAAAGTATTTTCTGTGTATTTACTTATTGAACATTTGCTAGTGGACTCAGAAAAGCCAATCAAAACTTACTGTCATTCCAATGTAAGTTTATATTCTACTTTTTATGTCATTCCGATATAAGTTTATATTCAACATATATATATGTTGCTAATTTTGTTGAAACGGTAGGTTGATGATAATGTTAATTAGTTTTAGCAGCTTTCTTAAGATATAATAGAAATACATTAAACTGCATAATTTAAAATGTATTATTTGATTTTTAATATATAAATCTATGAAAATCACCATATGTAAGATTATGAAAATATCAATCACTCCCAATGTTCCCCTTGTACTATGGATAAGAAAATTCTGAACGTCTTAAGTTTAGAATCTGTCTAATGACATGTTTCCTAATAACGTTTCATGAGTACATTCTCATATCTCCTTAATCAATATTAAATGCCTTTTACACTGCAGAACTTAGAAAACAAATAAAATATTATTCATTTTTTCTTTAAGTTAAAATGAGATAATTTTTTATAACATTAGTTTCTGTTATACTCCCACAAAATATGCCACTTCCACTAGCATAGTGAATTAATCCTCTTTGATTCATTAAAAAACAGATAGATATACAAAGCTAGATATTACCTGAAGTTACATTTAAGAGGGAAGCTGAGTGTTTAGATCGCTTTTAACTTACCTTGTCCATTAGCACAGGAAACCCACAAGGTGAGAATGACATTGATTAGTAACAACATGTTAGATATTCTCAGTAGTATGTATTCATACAAAGGTCTCAATTGCACTATTTGGGGTTTGAAATCTTTCCTTGCTAGTTACCAAGTGTGATTCTGA
>NW_020261610.1:0-3360 GCF_003255815.1 Theropithecus gelada
ATACATATGTAACAAACCTGCACGTTATGCACATGTACCCTACAACTTAAAGTATAATAATAATAAATAAATTTTAAAAAAAAAGAAAATATCATGTATAGATAAAACTAAAAATGTCAATATGGCTAGAGCTATTAATACAAGATGATAAGATGTGTAAAGGAACAGCACATTATCAATAAAATAATTTGTTTATAAATATCTAGTTTTCTTTGTAAGTAATAGGCCTTTTACATCAGAAGCAAAAAATAGTGTCGTGCTAAACCACTTGCTTAAATATTATTTGTTTCCTGAGAGGAAAATGCTCAGATCATTAGTAAAAGGAGTTCACTTTTCTTTCAGTAAAACAAAGCAAAAGCCCTTTTGTAAGCTCCTCAGATGTTCAGGAAAGTATGGGAGGCTGGTCTTAAAGCATAGGGCATAAAATTAGGCAATCTCTGGCTGACCATTCTAGTATAAATCATCACAAAAGTATTGACAAACATAACATATGATGCACTATTTATTTTTGTTACTTTTGTGAATTTTTCCATTAGAGGATACTGGCTGCCTGCACCAATCAGGCATTTTACATGGAACTCTGCCTATTGCTCTGTTTTGTCTGGCAAAATGTTTCCCATACTTTTATTTTCCTTTCAGCTTACACTAAAAATCTGTAAGAAGGGACAAAAGCCAAGATGTGCTTGTTATCCCTTGTGAAGTATTTTTTAATACTAAAACAATCTTTTTATTTAAAAAATTTGCAACGGAACCTGTTAAGGTCAAGATTTAATAATCTTCATTTAGTATTTTTTGACACTTCTGAAGTTTGGGAGGATTGGAGTAGAACACATAGAGAAGATATGTGTAAGGAAAACTACCCTAACAGTTTGTTTTAAATAGGTTTTATTATTCCAGTATGGTGAGGCCAACAAATCAGAAGATGACTGTCATTGACAAGATAAGTTTGTTACACACAGGTCCCAAGAGGAGGGGTTAAAAATGGAAGGAGCAGAGTTTATAAGGAAGCAGAGTGGGAAAATGGGGAAAGCAGAGGCAGACATCTTTATTGTGGTTTTCATGGGAAGGAACAGGTGAGGCAGGGTAAACAGACTAGGTAGGTGTACGATCTGCTGGATTAAATAATTTCGGTAGGCTCCAGGGTATAGGGCTGTCTCTAGCTGTCTGGTACCTCGTCCTGAGATGATCAGAGCAGAGGAACATTGCCTCCTGGAGTGTAAGAGCCAGAGAGAGAAGGTGGTTCAAGGTAAGGCCTCTGGATTGTTAGTTTTGATATGAAAGGCATGCTCCAGGGCAAGTCCTTTATAATCTTTGGGATAGTAAAGCCTTGGGAAGGGCAGTTTCCTCCTGTCAATAAGGTCCTAGATGCCAGAGCATCAAGAACAAAGCAAATAAGAAAATACAGTGAATACCCAATTTAGCAACAAAATAAAATGAAGGTGTATTGATTTTCTATTGCCAGATAACAAGTTACGTATAGACCTAGTGACTTAATACAACATAAGTTATTGAGCCAGGGCTGGAAGGTCATTTGAGGCTTTGGGTCCTCTTCCAGCTTGCTGGTTGCTGGCAGAATTCAGTTCCTTGTGATTGTAGCACTGAGGTCCCCATTTTCTTGCTGGCTCCTGGGCTGGGGTTGCTTTCAGCTCTCAGGCCACTCTTTGGTTCTAGCTACGTGGCTGCTTTCTTCTTCCACGCCAGCAGGAACATGCCTCTCTCTGACTTCTGTCTCAGACTTTGAGACCATAAGAATTCATCTGATTAGATAAGGCCCAACCAGAGCTGCCTCCCTTTACCTTACCTCATCTGTTCAGAGACCTTAATTGCATCTGCAGAAGTCCCTTTTGCCATATATTATAACGCAATCAAAGTGAGATCCCATCATATCCACGGCTCTTGCCCCTACTCAAGAGGAAGGGATTATTCAAGGTGTGAATCATCTTAGAATTCTGCCTGCCATCGAAGAAAATTATGTCTCCAGAAACAAAGTTGAAGAAAAGCTGTTTGAAAAGGTTTTTCCTTTCCATCTGGGATGTTTTCTGTATTTAAAATGGGTTTGTATTGAAAATTCACATCAAATAACACACAATCTCCCAGCAGAGGGAATAGACACACCCTTTGAAAGACTGACTAACTCCTATGACTCATCCTTGAGGTCACCTCAGGACCATCAATAGTGCAAATATCCAAGAGGGCTGATGAGGGTCCCCTGGATAGTGTGCTCAATGGCTTCGGTGCATATGAGCAGCAATACCCTGAGCAACAGCTGAAAGCTTCTCCCATTAAAGGAGTTGGGTACCAAGAGTACACTCAATGGAGTAGACATTAGAGAGTACACGAAAGACAAAGAGGAGACTGAGGGTCTGAGTGGGACTGCCCCTTCCCTCTCTCTCCATGGCTCCCAGACATGCATTTTTCAAGTTCCATAAATTATCCACACTCTGGGGCTTTAATGCATCAGTCCATCTGAGGCTGAGAAGAATTTAAAGACGGTAGAAAAGGAAATATGGAAGAAATGAGGAGTGTCCAGTTCATGTTTGCATTTACTGTGTAGAAGATTTAGAATTTTCATTTTTCCCAGCTTTGCTTCCAGTACTCTAGGGCCTTACTGTGAACTAGTATATGCATTCAATGTGTGGAATGTTATTTAGGCTGTTTCTGAAATCTGCAAAGACTATTAAGTAAGGTAGAGAAAAGCAATGTTTACTTATTAGACATGTCTGAATGGCTCTTCCCAAACGGCATGGTCCCCTTCACTCCACCCTTGAGCCAATCTGAGAGGCCATGTTATAATTAATCTTACATAATTTGGGAAAATCAGGTCAATCTTGGGCCCAATAATTCTTAACAAGAATTCTGTACAGAAATATAGTTATAATTAAGCATTAATCAGGCTGCACTTTGGCCCACTTCCTTGTAACAGAAAGTAATGGAGGCCTAGACACTGACCATCTGTATCCCCGTTGTTCTTATAGATAGCATCTCTGAGGTTAGAATCACAAGGCTTTTGCTTAAAAATTGCTTAAGATGCGGCTGGGCACGGTGACTCATACCTGTAATCCCAGCACTTTGGGAGGTCGTGTCGGGCAGATCATGAGGTCAGGAGATCGAGACCATCCTGGCTAACACGGTGAAACCCTGTCTCTACTAAAAATACAAAAAATTAGCCAGGCATGGTGGCAGGTGCCTGTAGTCCCAGCTACTCGGGAAGCTGAGGCAGGAGAATGGCATGAACTTGGGACGCAGAGGTGGCAGTGAGCCGAGATTGTGCCACTGTACTCTAGCCTGGGTGACACAGCAAGACTCCATCAAAAAAAGAAAGAAGAAAGAAAGAAAGAAAGGAGGAAAGGAAAGGAAAGG
>NW_020261611.1:0-3360 GCF_003255815.1 Theropithecus gelada
TTTACTCAATGGTAATTCAGGAGCATGTTGTTTAATTTCCATGTATCGGTCTAGTTGCCAAAATTTCTCATGGTGTATAATTCTAGTTTTATTCCATTATGGCCGGAGAAGATACTTAATATGATTTTAATTTTTGAAAATGTGTTGAGACTTGTTTTGTGACTTAACATAGGCTCTCTCCCAGAAAATGATCCATGTGTTCCTGAAAAGAGTGTATATTCTGTACTGTTAGACAGAATGCTGTGTAAATATCTGTTAGCTTTATTTGGTGTAAAATTCAGTTTAAATCCACTATTTCTTTCTTGATTTTCTATGTAGATGATCTGTCTCATGCTGAGGTTGGGATGTTGAAACTCCCCTCTCTTATTGTATTGGAGTCTTTGTCTCTTGTTAGATGTAGTAATATTTGTTTTATTAATCTAGATGCTCCAGTATTTAGTGCATATATATTTAGAATTGTTCTATTCTCTTCTTGGATGGATCTCTTTATGATTATGTGATGGCCTTCCTTATCTTTTAAAAAAAGTGTTCTTGATTTACAGTTTATTTTATCTGCTATAAGTATAGCTACTCCTGCTCACTTTTGGTTTTCATTTCCATAAATAACCTCTTGCCGTTCTTTTACCTTCTGTCTCTATGGATTCTGGTGAGGTGGTGTTACTGGTGAGTTTTTTTGTAAGCAGAATATAGTTAGATCATGTTTTCTACCCATTCAGTCATTCTAAATCTTATAAGTGGAGAATTTAATCTGTTTACATTCCAGATTTTTATTAATATGTGAGGCTTTCTGCCAAGACCAGCTCAGTCGGGGAGACCCTAACCCAGTGGCGCTAGAGGAATTAAAGACACACACACAGAAATATAGAGGTGTGAAGTGGGAAATCAGGAGTCTCACAGCCTTCAGAGCAGACAGCCTCAAACAGAGATTTACCCACGTATTTATTAACTCAAGCCAGTGATAAGCATTGTTTCCGTAGATTATAGATTAACTAAAAGTATTCTGATTTGATTCTGGGTGCAGTACATAGTAGAGTGCTATGGTCTCTGTGTAATTTCTTTGGCTGTAGACAGTGTTAATGGTATCTGTGATTTCTTCTGTGCATTAGGGTGTGGTTATTAGTGAGGCTGTGGTGAAGATGTGCTGGGGACTGGGATGCCACATGAGACAGTCTTCAGGCTCCAGTGGTGGCAGTGGTGTGCTGAGTGTTCCTATCTTTGTGCCCCAAGGTGGTGTATACTGGCATTTTTGTTGGTGGTTACTGGTGGGCTGATTCCTGGGCCTCCAGGTGGTTTTCTTGGATGCCAGTAGTGGCAGTGGTTGACTGGGTGGGTGGGTGGGTGGGGTTTTTTGCCTCCTGGGCAGCTAGCTTGGCAGTGGTGATGGTGGGCTGATTCTCTGGGTCCCAAGCAGTGTGCGTTGTTAGCAGCAGCTGTGATAGGCTGGGTGGGATGCCCATAGGTGGTGTTTGTAGGTAGGTGACAGCTAAGGTGATTGCACCCAACCTCAGGTACCCAGGAGGAGTGCGCAGGTGCCCAAGGTAGTGGATTGGGTTAAGGAATTCCCAGGCCCCAGGGCTGCGTTGTCTGTCTCAGTGAGAGGGGTCAATGAAGCTGTCTCTTCATCATTAAATGCTGTGCCAACTAGTCCCTTAATTTTGTTTTTGCCTAGAGGACTGAAACATTTGTTATAATTTAGGTCTGCTGGTTATTTTTTCACTCCCTATATGTCTAAAATCCCTTCATTTGTTTGTTTGTTTGTTTTATTTTGAGACAGAGTCTCACTCTGTTGCCCAGGCTGGAGTGCAATGGTGTGATCTTGGCTTTCTGCAACCTCTACCTCCCGTGTTCAAGTGATTCTCCTGTCTCAGCCTCCTGAGTAGCTGGGATTACAGGTGCGTGCCACCATGCCTAGCTAATTTTTGTATTTTTAGTAGAAACGAGTTTTCACCATGTTGAACAGGCTGGTCTTGAACTCCTGACTTCATGATCTGCCCACCTCGGCCTCCCAAAGTGTTGGGATGACAGGCCTGAGCCACAGTGCCTGGCCTAAAATCTCTTTATTTTTTGATGGCTATATTGAAGGTATGTTAGCTTAATTTAATAATTACAAATGGTATACATGTATCAATACATCAAGCAATATCTCCCAGACGTATTATAATTTGTCAATTAAAATTATACATATCTATTTGAAAAAGGTATTGTTTTCTGGGAATAGAATCTCGTTTCATAGCATTTTCCTTTTAGGACCTTAAGATGTTGCTCATCTGTCTCCTCATTTGCATTGTTTCCAATGAAATACCTGCTGTCATCTTTATTATTATTATTATTATTATTATTATTATTATTTTCACTACAGAATGGGATAAAATTTTTACAATCTACTCATCTGACAAAGGACTAATATCCAGAATCTACAAAGAAACAAATTTACAAGAAAAAATCAAACAAAAAGTGAGCAAAGGATATGAACAGATACTTCTCAAAAGAAAACATTTATGTAGCAAACAGACACATGAAAAAATGCTCATCATCACTGGCCATCAGAGAAATGCAAATCAAAACCACAATGAGATAGCATCTCACACCAGTTAGAATGGCAATCATTAAAAAGTCAGGAAGCAACAGGTGCTGGAGAGGATGTGGAGAAATAGGAACACTTTTACACTGTTGGTGGGACTGTAAACTAGTTCAACCATTGTGGAAGACAGTGTGGCGATTCCTCAAGGATCTAGAACTAGAAATACCATTTGGCCCAGCCATCCCATTACTGGGGATATACCCAAAGGATTATAAATCATGCTGCTATAAAGACACATGCACATGTATGTTTATTGTGGCAGTATTCACAATAGCAATGACTTGGAAGCAACCCAAATGTCCTTTGTAGGGACATGGATGAAGCTGGAAACCATCATTCTGAGCAAACTATCACAAAGACAGAAAACCAGACACTGCATGTTCTCACTCATAGGTGGGAATTGAACAGTGAGAGCTTCCTTACACTGCTTCCTTACACAGTTGGGGGGAGTAGAGAGGAACGTTCAGGCCTGGTCTGTGGGCTTGACTCTCTCCAGCTCCTCAGGAAGAAATTTAGAACAAAGAACGGTGGTCAGAGTTCAGTCCTCAGTTTCCCCTTTATAAGGTCTCCCTGTCAGTGGATCTATTAGGTGGGAATCTATGTTTCTGAAAAACAACTCAGGGACATATGTTAAGGTGTTATTTTTAGTTTCTGTAGAGAATCAAAGATGTTGTGACTCTAACTTCCTTGGCTATTGTTTTAAGCTATCATTACCTTCTTGCTTATAAGGTCACTCACTTGCTTTTTAGGGCTGACCAGGTGCCTGGAATTTCTCTTGA
>NW_020261612.1:0-3360 GCF_003255815.1 Theropithecus gelada
CTTATCAGCTTAAGGAGATTTTGGGCTGAGACAATGGGGTTTTCTAAGTATACAATCATGTCATCTGCTAGACATTCAATTTTCAACAATGTCAGGTGGGGCAGGAGTAGCCAAAGGGAGAAGATGATCAGATAACAAAGGCTGTGTGGGAGAGGAAGTTTGAAGAAGAGGTGAAGGGTCATCAGATTCAGAAAACTGTGGTAACTGTATGGGTCATGGTATTGGTATGTCGTCAGGGTGGCACGTACCAAGGCCCAACCACCCCAAACAATGATGGGAACATAATTCTCTGTGGAGACCATTTCCCTGAATGTTGCACCGACACGATCCCATAGTTCTACATCTAAAGTTCCTTTTTCAGGAAACCAAGGACAGAATTGTTCCACTGTCCTGAATAGAGTGACCATGTTTTCCATAGGCACTCAAGCACTGCCCTGTTTTAACAGGAGTTTAATATAGCAATGATAAGCATTATGTTTAGACACCACATGACCCATAGTTAACCCAGACCGTACACAGACTACTCACCAGTCATCAGGTAGTCGAACACATGTATCTGTGGACCAAACCAACACCATTTCTCTGTACCTACCAAAGGGAATCGGGTACCCACATACACTTAGGAAAAAAGAAGAAACCACATTGGAGCATCAGATATTGGGAGAATCTACTCCCAATAGTCAACGTGGGTTGTTTTCTATTTCCCTAAGTGTTGGCTTCTGTCAGAAATAAAGGGAAAGAGTACAAGAGAAAGAAATTTTAAAGCTGGGTGTCCAGGGGAGACATCTCATGTTGGCAGGTTCTGTGATGCCACTGAAACATAAAACCAGCAACTTTTATTAGCAATTTTCAAAAGGAGAGGGAGGGTATGAAAAGGGTGCAGGTGACAGAGATCACACGCTTCTCAAGGTAATAAAAAATCACAAAGCAAATGGAGGCAGGGTGAGATCACATGACCACAGGACAGGGCAACATTAAAATTGCTAATGAAGTTTTGGGCACACATAGTTATTGATAGCATCTTATCAGGAGACAGGATTTGAGAGCAGACAACCGGTTTGACCAAAACTTGTTAGGTGGGAATTTACTCGTCCTAATAAGCCTGGGAGCACTATGGGAGACCAGGGCTTATTTCATCCCTTTGTCTTTGACTGCAAAAGACAATGGCCCCCAAAATGGCCATCCGAGGGGCCTAACTTCAGGTGTACATTCTCGTTCTCAGGAATCTTCCTTGTTGAGAAAAACAATTCAGTGATATTTCTCCTTTTTGTTTTTGAAAGAAGAGAAATATGGGTCTGTTCTGCGTGTCTCACTGGCATTCAGAGTTTTAGATTATTTGCCTTAGTCCCTGAACATTGCTGTTATCCTGTTGTTTTTTTAATTTGCCCAGATTTCATATTGTTCAAAAACATTATCTTCAAACATTTTGTGCAGTTAATGCAATAATCACAGGGAGCTGAGGCGACATGAAGCCTCCTCAGCATAGGAAGACGATGGGATTAAGAGATTAAAGTAAAAAAAGGCATAGGGGGAGCAAGATGGCCGAATAGGAAGAGCTCCAGTCTCCAACTCCCAGCACGAGTGACACAGAAACCAGTGATTTCTGCATTTTCAACTGAGACACTGGGTTCATTTCACTAGGGAGTGCCGGACAATCGGTGCTGGTCAGCAGCTGCAGCCCGACCAGCGAGAGCTGAAGCAGGGCGAGGCATCACCTCACCTGGGAAGCGCAAGGGGAAAGGGAATCCCTTTTTCTAGCCAGGGGAACTGAGACACACAACACCTGGAAAATCGGGTAACTCCCACCCCAATACTGCGCTTTAAGAAAACAGGCATACCAGGAGATTATATCCCACACCTGGCCGGGAGGGTCCCACGCCCACGGAGCCTCCCTCATTGCTAGCACAGCAGTCTGCGATCTAACCCCAAGACAGCAGCGAGGCTGGGGGGGGGGGGCGCCTGCCATTACTGAGGCTTAAGTAGGTAAACAAAGCCGCTGGGAAGCTCGAACTGGGTGGAGCTCACAGCAGCTCAAGGAAACCTGCCTGTCTCTGTAGACTCCACCTCTGGGGACAGGGCACAGATAACAACAAAAGCAGCAGAAACCTCTGCAGACGCAAACGACTCTGTCTGACAGCTTGGAAGGGAGCAGTGAATCTTCCAACACGGAGGTTGAGATCTGAGAAGGGACAGACTGCCTGCTCAAGTGGGTCCCTGACCCCTGAGTAGCCTAACTGGGAGACATCCCCCATTAGGGGCAGTCTGACACCCCACACCTCACACGGTGGAGTATACCCCTGAGAGGAAGCCTCCAAAGCAAGAATCAGACAGGTACACTCGCTGTTCAGAAATATTCTATCTTCTGCAGCCTCTGATGCTGACACCCAGGCAAAAAGGGTCTGGAGTGGACCTCAAGCAATCTCCAACAGACCTACAGCTGAGGGTCCTGACTGTTAGAAGGAAAACTATCAAATAGGAAGGACACCAACACCAAAACCCCATCAGTACGTCACCATCATCATCAAAGACCAGAAGCAGATAAAACCACAAAGATGGGGAAAAAGCAGGGCAGAAAAGCTGGAAATTCAAAAAATAAGAGTGCATCTCCCCCAGCAAAGGAGCGCGGCTCATCGCCAGCAATGGATCAAAGCTGGACGGAGAATGACTTTGACGAGATGAGAGAAGAAGGCTTCAGTCCATCAAACTTCTCAGAGCTAAAGGAGGAATTACGTACCCAGCACAAAGAAAATAAAAATCTTGAAAAAAAAGTGGAAGAATTGACGGCTAGAGTAATTAATGCAGAGACGGTCATAAACGAAATGAAAGAGATGAAAACCATGACACGAGAAATACATGACAAATGTACAAGCTTCAGTAACCGACTCAATCAACTGGAAGAAAGAGTATCAGTGATTGAGGATCAAATGAATGAAATGAAGCGAGAAGAGAAACCAAAAGAAAAAAGAAGAAAAAGAAATGAACAAAGCCTGCAAGAAGTATGGGATTATGTAAAAAGACCAAATCTACGTCTGATTGGGGTGCCTGAGACTGAGGGGGAAAATGGAACCAAGTTGGAAAACACTCTTCAGGATATCATCCAGGAGAACTTCCCCAACCTAGTAGGGGAGGCCAACATTCAAATCCAGGAAATACAGAGAATGCCACAAAGATATTCCTCGAGAAGAGCAACTCCAAGACACATAATTGCCAGAATCACCAAAGTTGAAATGAAGGAAAAAATCTTAAGGGCAGCCAGAGAGAAAGGTCGGGTTACCCACAAATGGAAGCCCAACAGACTAACAGCAGATCTCTTGGCAGAAACTCTCCAAGCCAGAAGAGAGTGGGGGTCAATATTCAACA
>NW_020261613.1:0-3360 GCF_003255815.1 Theropithecus gelada
CTCAGGAAGGGGAACATCACACACCGGGGCCTATCATGGGGAGGGGGAAGGGGGGAGGGGGGAGGGATTGCATTGGGAGTTATACCTGATGTAAATGACGAGTTGATGGGTGCAGCACACCAACAAGGCACAAGTATACATATGTAACAAACCTGCACGTTATGCACATGTACCCTACAACTTAAAGTATAATAGTAATAAATAAATTGAAAAAAAAATTTTTAGCTATAACATATAAGAAAAAAATTCAAAAAGTTTGTATCTGACATTTACCTATCTTAGAACTTCCATACAGCTTTTTAATTGCCTGTTAAAAGTCATACTCTTAATATTTAATAGATGTCCCAGAATAAATATACCAAAATTGGAGTTCATTTTCCTATTTCTGGTCTTCCTCTAGTATTAATTTGATTAACAGCATGGATAAAAGTCCTATGGGTTTCTTTCATAAATAAGGTGTAATATATAAATAACTTGTTTTCTTGCCCTCTATATACAGTCACATGTCTTCTGTTGATTGGTATTCCAGCATATCTCTCTATATCCAGGTATTCATAATCACGTGCATTCTCATTGTCATAGTTATTTTTATGTTTTTATTTCAATGGATATAACAAACTAAAACATAATATGTAAAAAGTAAAATAAGATTTCCTATATATAGAGATTTCATATATATATATATATTTTTTTTCTTATGCCTAAATCAATATTAACATGTTATCACAGGTATTTCAGATTTTTTTGTGAAGTAACATGTTTCCAGATTTTGACAAATAACAAATCAAAACGAAACCATGTGTCTGGCTAACTGACTTCCTTGAGCCACAAACTGAAGATGACTTAGAAATAAAGGAGTGTGGAGAAACCTGAGAAACTAATGTAACAGCCTGAGAGATTCTTAAGAAAAAAATATGTTGTTTCCCAGAGTTAGAAGGGTTAGAATTTAGAGAGATTATTGGAATAAGGAAAGCATTTGAGTTATATTCTTTGCTCTTTCACTCCACCAAAATTGTCCAGGAAATAATATTTTCAAAGATTTGAAGCAAATAATTTATAATTGATAATTTTATTTCTAGCAGAAATACAATTAAAATGTGAAGAAAAATTAAGCAATATGAGTTCTCAAAAAGTTAACAGAGAGTAACCTTATTTGTAAAAAACACTTTAGGAGCTAGAAGAGAGAGAAAGTGATGCAGAGAAAGAGGGAAATGAAGAAAGAAGGAGAGATGCTAACTGTTACTCCCTTTGGCTCAGGGCATTCTTCAATCTACCTACTGTTTGATTGTTTTTATCTCTTCGTGCTTCATACTTCCAGACCCTTTTCTATTTTTCTATCTGCCTCTTTCTCTCTTCCTCACCTTCTCTCTGCCTCTCTCTCTTTCTCGCTTTCTCTCTTCCTCTCTCTCTCCTTCCCTTCCCCAAGCCTTCCTCACAATGACATCTTAATTGTACTATGTATATACACATATATGTTTGTATCTATCAATCTGCCTACCTACTGACCTACTTATCTGTTTATTTTTTACTGAGGCATAAGGTATAGACACAAAGTATAGAGGGCCAAACTGAACTCATATCAACTGATGAATTTTTACGTATGTGTATAACCTTGTAAACCTTACCTAGATCAAGATAAAGAATGTTTCTAGCACCACTCCTACCCCTAGTAATCTCCTCTCTGCCTTTCAAGTCCAAGTCATTGCCTAGAGATAAGCACCGTTCTGATTTTTTATCTCAATTGTGCAAAGTTGTCTGTTCTTCAGTTTTACATAAATGGAATCTTAAGTAATGTACTCTTTGATGTTGGGCTTCTATTTCTGAATACAGTGTCTGTGAGATATATTCATATTGTAGGGTATAACAGTAGAGAGCTTATTTTTATTACCGCACTGTATTCTGTTGCATATACAATTCATCCATTTTAATATTCAGTGCCTATTTAAGACTTCTGTAAATTTCCAGTCAGATTATACACATTTATACTGGCTAATTTCAATAAGGTTTTTTGCATATATTCTGAATATGTTTTGGTTAAATACATATACTGTTAATGTATTACCCCAGACTGTGACTTGCCTTTTGTCTTCCCAAGTCGTTTTTGTGGATTAGCAGAATTTCTTCATTATAACAAAGTTAAATTTGTCAATGGCGATTGTTAAAGTTAAATTTTTGCACGCTATTTAGAAAAATTTTGCCTCATATAAAGTCAAACTCCAATTTTTCTTATAGAAGCTTTATTTATTTACATATTTGTTTACTTACTTATATTTATCTTTCACAATTAGGTCTATAGTCCATCTCAGATTGATTTTTGCATCTGGTGTGAAGTAGGGATCAATGCCCACTTTTTCACATAGATATGCAAATACTTCAACACCAATTATTGAAGAGATTATCTTTTTTATTTATTTACATTGGCATCTTTTTCTTAAATCAAGTGACAATTCAAGACATGCCAGTCTATTTCTGGATTTCTCATTGTTTTTCCACTGATCCATTTGCTTATATTGCATCAATGTACACTGTCTTAGCTAAGGATTTTCTTCATTCCTTATATTCAATAGTGTACCTGTTTCTCTTCAAGATTGTTTAGGTTGTTTCAGTGGGGAAGGAAAAGCTACAATTCTCTCTTCTTTCATACAGACGTCTGGGGCAGTGTTGATTCTAATTAGAATATTTTGTAAACATTTATAATTTATGATAAAATTTGCTACCCGAAATGTGTGGAAGGTTAGTAGTCTCTTTAATATTGAACTCGGAATTGTTTTAGCAGAATATACCTAGTCTGTCTAGATTATTTCTTACATTATTTATTATAAATTATTAAATACATTGCAATTTGTGGAGTAACAGAATGAAGCAATGACATCGTATTTTTATATAAAATATAAACTATAAAATTATTTGTTAACTCATTCTGCGTTCAATATTTGTTTCTACATGCCAAAAATATATCCAATGTGGAAATGGGAACCAGAAAGCTGCTTCTGATAAATTAACAACCTCTCAATGTGGTTCATGTGATAGCTTCTTTTTTTTATGATTTTTTAAAAAAATTTATTTATTATTATTATACTTTAAGTTGCGGGGTACATGTGCATAACGTGCAGGTTTGTTACATATGTATACTTGTGCCATGTTGGTGTGCTGCACCCATCAACTCGTCATTTACATCAGGTATAACTCCCAATGCAATCCCTCCCCCCTCCCCCCTCCCCATGAAAGGCCCCGGTGTGTGATGTCCCCCTTCCTGAGTCCAAGTGATCTCATTGTTCAGTTCCCACCTATGAGTGAGAACATGCGGTGTTTGGTTTTCTGTTCTTGTGATAGTTTGCTGAGAATGATGGTTTCCAGCTG
>NW_020261614.1:0-9168 GCF_003255815.1 Theropithecus gelada
CTCTGTAATCTGTGAAACCTGTGCATATAATAAGATGCCACTTTCTTGATTATGTTATGTGGCACAGTTGAATTTAAAATGGTGCAATTTTCTGGGTGGGTCTAATCTAATCACAGGAGCCCATGAAAGTTGAGAGCTTTCTCTGTCTGGGAAATTGGAGAGACTTAAAGCAGGAGGACTCAACATGCTGTGTTGCGGCTTCGAAGGTGGAGGGGAACTGTTGAGAGGGAATTTGGGCAGCCTTGAGGAGTACTGGAGGCCTAAAGTTGGTGAGGGTGGCCCCAGCAACAACCAGCATAGAAAGAAATGGGGACCTCTGACATAGGCCACAAGGAACTAGATTATGTCAACAATTCCAATAAGCTTATAACTGGATTATTTACCTGAGTTTCTATTAATAGATAAGAACCCAGTCTGGCCATTACCTTGATTTCAGCCTTGTGGGAGAGAATCTGAGCAGAAAACCCAGCCAAGCCCATCCAGGCTTCTGACCTTCAGAACTGTGAGAAAATAAATAGGTGTTGTTTTAAGCTACTTAAGTTTGTAGAAATTTGTTATGCAACCATAGAAAACTAATACAGAAAGAAAAATTGAAACAATAGCAAAGTATCATTTTTTCCAAATCTCAAATTAACATAAATTTTCAAAACTCCTCCACACCAGTTAGTGTGCAGTGCAGCAGACACTTGCAAATGCTAGGAGGGATGCACAATTGCTGTAACCTTTCCAAACAGCTCATTGCTGAATGTATGAAAAGCCTCAATGATGCTCCTACCTTTTGACCCAGTTAATTCCACTTCTAGAGTCCATCCAAAGGAATTTTTCAGAAATATTTTAAAAGTTAATGTTCAACGATGCTCAATATAACTTTATTTAGAAAAAAACGTGTAATAACCTGAATGCCCCAAAACAGGGGAACAAATTATGGTGTCATCAATAGATACAGTGTTATATAGACACTAAAAAGGATTTTTTTTAAAATTTTTATTTTTTTGAGACGGAGTCTCGCTGTGTCACCCAGGCTGGAGTGCAGTGGCGCGATCTTGGCTCACTGCAAGCTCTGCCTCCCGGGTTCACGCCATTCTCCCGCCTCAGCCTCCTGAGTAGCTGGGACTACAGGCACCCGCCACCACGCCTGGCTAATTTTTTGTATTTTTAGTGGTGATGGGGTTTCACCATTCACAGGATGGTCTCAATCTCCTGACCTCATGATCCACCTGCTTTGGCCTCCCAAAGTGCTGGGATTACAGGTGTGAGCCACCATGCCCGGCCAAAAGGATTTCTTTCTTTCTTTTTTTTTTTTGAGACAGTCTCAGTCTGTCACCCAGGCTGGAGTGCAGTGGTGCAATCTTGGCTCACTGCAACCTCTGCCTCCCGGGTTCAAGTGATTCTCCTGCCTCAGCCTCCTAAGTAGCTGGGATTACAGGCGTGTGCCACCACACCCGGCTAATTTTTGTATTCTTTAGTAGAGACGGGGTTTCACCATGTTGGTCATGCTGGTCTTGAACTCCTGACCTCGTGATCCGCCCGCCTCGGCCTCCCAAAGTGTTGGGATTACAGGCATGAGCCACCACGCTCAGCCAAGGATTTCTTAATGAAGTTTAAAAGTGTGGAAAGGTGTTTGCTAGTTGTGGAAATGATTGCTAGTTGGGAAAAAATGCGTATCTGTAGTAAGCTCTGAACTATGTTTAAAAAAACAAAATCTACGTAAGGGCTGAAAGGGCCACAACGGGGCAGTGCTTTTTTTCCAGTGGAGGGTGAATAGGCATTGTTTATTTTGCCCTTTATTCTCTTCCATATTTTCAAAATGACAAGCAATGAACATGTAGTACTTATTTATAATCACAGAACTCAATAAACATTATTTTAAGGCCGGGCGCGGTGGCTCAAGCCTGTAATCCCAGCACTTTGGGAGGCCGAGACGGGTGGATCACAATGTCAGGAGATCGAGACCATCCTGGCTAACCCGGTGAAACCCCGTCTCTACTAAAAAATACAAAAAACTAGCCGGGCGAGGTGGCGGGCGCCTGTAATCCCAGCTCCTCGGAGGCTGAGGCAGGAGAATGGCGTAAACCCGGGAGGCGGAGCTTGCAGTGAGCTGAGATCCGGCCACAGCACTCCAGCCTGGGCGATAGAGCGAGACTCCGTCTCAAAAAAAAAAAAAAAAAAAAAAAAAAAAAACATTATTTTAAAAGCTGTTAAGTCTCTACATTGTGGGGAATACAATGACTATAAAACACTATACAGTCAAATACTGGAGATAATAAAACCCATAGATAAGTATGTGGCAGAAAGTGATTTTTTAAATAAAACAAGATATAGAAAACATTATTATTGAAAAGATTGAAAATAAAGTTGGAAACTTATTTCTCAGTAGGGTAATAAGTGAAAGTTTCATGGTAGAAGGATCACTGAATGTCACAGAGAAATAATAGAAAAAGTAGGCACATAGCTGAATGTTCATTAAAAGTATTTTGTTTTCTTATAGATTGACGGATGTAGGTTTTGGGCTAAGGACTCAGGTTAATTATACTAGTGAAAAACAACTGTGAAGAATATGTAACCATTTACAGAAAAAAATGGTGCCTGATTAGGAAAACCAAGCTGGCCCTAGCCCAGTAACGTCTTCATTAAAAAACATCCAAGGCTAATATTTACTGAATATTTATGAGATACTTGACATACTCTATTACAGTTTAATCTTGTATATAGCCTTTGCTTAAGACTTGAAGTCATTCATTTACATATAAAAAAGTAGGCAGGTAGACAGGTACTAATTTAATTACTGGTTTCAAAAGACCTGACTTTAATGGGAACTTGGAGAAGGTTAGATTGGGCAGGTTTTTTAGGATTCTTTATCTCTAGACAGTTACCAGCAGCACCAAGCTACTGCTGCTGTTACTTTTATTTTCCCATTGTCATCCTATCCTATTTCATGTCACCCTGTCCCCCAATACCCCTAGAAAAGTACAGAGAGTGTCTGTGGCCCCATCGGTTGCTGGCCAAATGCTGATTTGCTTCAGCAAATGTTAAGCCCTTAGAAGAAAAAGTCTGCAGGGATATCTAGATAGCAAGGAGTTGCTTTTTTCTTCTTGCTTTCTCCTTTTAGAGTACATTTGGCATTTGGTTCATAAGGAACTGAACTACATCCTAGCTTGGAGTTTCTGACGCAAGCCAATTAATTCAGAGAACTCAGTGCTGAGTGACAGTGTGATAAAAATGACCACCAGCAATAAATTCCATGCGTTATGTTTGCTCTGTTTCATTGGCTACTGTGGATCATACCAGACATTGAAAAACATGCATAATTTGCCTTCGTGCTGACAAGGTAAAAGTTTTATTTGTTCCATAAGTAATTAATCTTGATGACAGTATGAGTTATGAGCAAAAGCCAAAGTCAAAATATGGAGGCCATTGCATTAAGATGGCAGGCATGCTGTTTTCATTAACATTTTGTTTGTTTTTCATACACTCATTAATTGTTCATTTGAGTTATGTGGTTCAAATAGAATCCCCCAATCATATGATATGCCACATTTGTGACCATGGTAGAGATTTATTTATCCAGTTCTCCTGCCTAGTGTAACCAGTTTATAATTCAGTACAAACTAAAGCTGTTCTATCTGGCATTATCCAGTTTACCTGTGAATACTTATGTAACTGGGAAATTGTTAAATATCTACTTCATCTTGTATTCTGTAGGTGTGATTATATAAATGTTGATTTTTCAGTCACAGAACAAAAAACATGTGTTATAGGTTAGAAACATCAGATATATAACTAGCAGATTTTTTGTTCCAGGAAATTAGCTGAATGATCTCCTCCTACATGTTCTTGATCCACGTTTACCAGCACTATCACTTTTCCAGAACAGCTTCTCTTCCACCTTCAGGGATTCATTGATTTGTTGATTCAGCATGTAAGGATTGAGCACTTGTTTTGTGCCATGGCACAGTACTTGGAGGTAGGAATGAACAAGACAGGCACAGTCCATGCCTTCATGAAGTTTACAGTCTAGTGGGGGAGACCAACAGTAAACAAGCCATTTGAAAATAACTTGTGTGCTCACTTCGGCAGCACATACCTTAAAACTGGAACAACACAGAGATTAGCATGGCTTCTGTGCAGGGATGACATGCAAATCTGTGAAGAGTGCTTTCAGGTAATGTTAAGATGTGTATGGTTTATACCAATGGTAAAAAATTATAAAGTTAAAAAAAATAGCTTGAGATGCATAATAGTGGAGGAAATCTAGGTGCTGTGGTAGCATATAAGAGGCCATTCAAAATGGACCTGGAGGTCAGGAGAGATGTGATTCCTCATCAAGGACCGGACAGCTGAATTACACTTAGCCAGATTGTTTGTGTGTGGGTGGGAGGTAAGGAGGGGACTGGTGATAAAGAAGATGAGGGTGATGGTGGTGGAAAACAGTGTTCCAGGCAGAGGAAACAAGATAGGTGAGAAAGCATGTGGAAAATTCCAGGTTTGGTTTTGTTTTCAGACAAGGTCTTATTCTATTGCCCAAGCTGGCATGCAGTGGCGTGATCATAGCTCACTGCAGCCTCAAACTCCTGAGCCCAAGCGATCCTCCTACCTCAGCCTACTGCGTAGCTGGGACTGTAGGTTCACACCCCCATGCCTAGTTAACTTTTAAAAATTTTTTTGTAGAGATGGGGTCTCACTATGTTGCTCAGGATGGTCTTGAACCCCTAGCCTCCAGCAATCCTCCCATCTTGGCCTCCCAAAGTGCCGGGATTACAGGTGTGAGGCACCGCACCTGGTTCCAGTTTCTATAAATCTTTTTTTTTTTTTCTTTTTTGAGATGCAGTGGCACAATCACAGCTGAAAGTGCTGGGATTACGGGCATCAGCTACTGCTCCTGGCCTGTATAAATTCTTTATAGGTAGATATAGAGTGAGGGTGAGGTGGGAGTGGGTGTGGGGTGAGGGTAGGGGTAGAGAGAGAGATTAAAGAGATAAGGCCAAGAAGGTAGGTGGCCATAAACTCTTTCAGGTAATGTTAAGATGTGTGTAGTTTATCCAAATGGCAATAGGTTTTAATTTTGGAAAGAACATTTTGGTTGCAGTGTGGTGAATGGATTAGAGGAGGGTAAGACTGAAGGGAAGAAGATTGGATGGTGGTGATTGAATGAAGGCAGTGGAGACAGAGAAATGGGTAGATGTAGCCAATGCTGTAGATGAGAATTCATATGACTTGCTGATTTGGAGTGATTGCAGGTGAGGGAGCCAGAAGGATCAAGAATGATGTTTATCTTTTGGCGACAGAGGATATGTCCTTTACTCTATGGTGAATGCTGAGAGGAGGGGCAGTTTTGAGATAAGATGAGTTCAGTGTTGCATATGCAGGTCTAGAGCTTGAGAGTAATGTGTTTCTTTTTTTTTTTTCTTTTTGGGACAGTCTCGCTCTGTCGCCAGGCTGGAGTGCAGTGGCGTGATCTCGGCTCACTGCAACTTCCGCCTTCCAGGTTCAAGCAATTCTCCTGCCTCAGCCTTTCGAGTAGCTGGGACTACAGGCGCGTGCCACCACCCCCAGCTAATTTTTGTATTTTTGGTAGAGATGAGGTTTCACCATGTTGGCCAGGATCATCTCGATCTCTTGACCTCGTGATCCACCTGCCTTGGCCTCCCAAAGGGCTGGGATTACAGGTGTGAACCACTGTGCCTGGCCGGAGAGTAATATGTTTCTTGTCTGCCACGTAAATTGCAGCTGAAGCCACAGGATGAAGATCACTCAGGGAGGGCAGACGAGGAACCAGATAAGAGGGTTATGGGCAAAACAGGAATACCCACATGTACAATATGGGCATAGGAAGGGGAGCCCATAGAAGGTAGTGGGAGGAGCCTCCAGAGTTGGAGAAATACCAGGAGAGGGCATCCGTGAATTCATGAGAGAGTGCAAGGAGTGGGTGTTCAGTAGGTCAAATACTGCTGTGTGGTTAGGTCAGATGCTGAGTGAAAAGTCTTTAGGGTTTAGCAAAAAGAAAATCATTGGTGACCTTTTCCTGTGAAGTTTCAGCTGGGGCAGAATCAGACTGCTTCTTGAGGGGAGAATGAATGGGCAATGAGAAATGGAGTCAGAAAGTATAAAGAACAAGTTTCTTCAAGAAACTTACAAAAAAAAAAGAGAGAAAGGGGAAAATATCCTAGCTGTGGGGAAACTTGGGCGGCAAAGATGGGTTTTATTCGTTTTTTACTTTTTTGAGAAGAGATATTCCTTTTGAATTTTTATGCAACACTGCAACACTTGCGCCACTGAATCCGTCCTTTCCAAGACCACCAGAAAAGCTGATGCACAGCAACTCCTACTGCCTTGAAAATGCTGGAGGAACCTTGAGTAGATTAAAACCTTATTTCGAAGCTTCCTAAACCGAGTGCTGTCGCCACTCCCTCCACCAGTTCGTTGATTTATAATGGAGATCAAAGAGAATGTGGTGACCTTTTCGTTGATATCAGACAACTGATGGGCATCCTGTACACTGCTTTGGAGTTCATAAAACACTACATTATGTTATTTGATTTGCACTCTGAAAAAGGTGAGAGAGGTATCCTTATTTGCCCTACATCACAGACAAATTACAGTTGGCCTCCTGCATCTGTGGGTTCCACATCTGCAGATTCAGCCAACCATGGATCAAAAATATTAGGAAAAAAAAATTCCACAAAGATCTAAAAGGCAAAACTTGAGTTTGCTAAATGCTGAATACCACATTGACTCCACCAGATGAGAGGATGTGTAGGCACTGTAATAGATCTTGTAAGTAACCTAGAGATGACTTACGGGAGGATGTGCGTAGGTTGTATGCAAATATTACACAATTTTCTATAAGGGACTTGAGCATCTGTGGATTTTAGTATCTGAGGGGGTCCTGGAACCAGTCCCCCATGGATACAGAGTAACTGAAATTCAGATTCAAGTCGCTTGTCCAGAATCAAACTTCTCATAATGATACATAGAAAGTTGAGGCCCAGATTGGCTAATTCCAAATATTGTGGTTCAAAAGTGGTTGCCCTATGCTGAAAGGTTAGCTATGGCCTCTGTATTTTCATGGTAGTATGGTAATATGAAACCAGGGCATATATATATATATATATATATATATATATATATATGTATTTTAAACAGGGTCTCACTCTGTCACCCAGGTTGGAGTACAGTGGCTCGATCTCGGCTCACTGCAATCTCTGCTTCCCAGGCTCCCGCAGTCCTCCCACCTCAGCCCCCTGAGTAGCTGGGACCACTGCCATACACCACCATGCCTGGCTAGGTTTTTGTATTTTGGATAGAGACAGGGTTTCACCCTGTTCCCCAGGCTGATCTCGAACTCCTGAGCTCAGGAAATCCACCTGCCACCGCCTCCCAAAGTGCTGGGATTATAGGTGTGAACCACCACACCCAGCCAGCATATCATCTTTTAGTAGATTATAGAAACAAGACAGAAGGTTGTGGGTCAATTTTGTTATTTTGTTTGAACCCCACATACATTGATATTTGCCTGTCCCCCCAAAAAAAGTCAAGTTAGTTTTAGAAGGAGGCAGTTTATTTATTTAATTAATTAATTTATTTATTTTGAGATGGAGTCTCTCCCTGTCCCCCAGGCTAGAGTGCAATGGCATGATCTCGGCTCACTGCAACCTCTGCCTCATGGGTTCTAGAGATTCTCCTGCCTCAGCCTCCTGAGTAGCTGGGATTACAGGCACCCACCATCACAGCCAACTAATTTTTGTATTTTTAGTAGAGACGGTGTTTCTCCATTTTGGCCGGGCTGGTCTTGAACTCCTGACCTCAGGTGATCCGCCTGCCTTGGCCTCCCAAAGTGCTGGGATTACAGGCATGAGCCACTGTGCCTGGTCAGCAATTTATTTCAGTATGCCTTAATCATCAAAATATGTTTGAATTATTGATCATAACATCTAATTTGAAATATTTCTTTTAATTCTTTTGACAGAAACATTTGTTTGCAGGTTGTTTTAAGCAAACATTTTTACAAGTGTTTCTATTTATTGGCTAAATGAAAAATGATGTCGCAGGGAAACACTAGTAAAAGGTTTGGGCAATTAGGACCATGTAAACATTTGCAGAAGCACTTGTTTCGCCTAAATGAAGTCACAGTTATTATACCCTTGCAAACATTCCAAGTAATGTGTCCAAGGTCACTAAGACAATTGAGGTTAGCTATTTAGAGAACAGCTTTTTACTGTGTTTGTTCAGGAACCTGTCTTCTACCATTCCCTTAGAGAACTTATAATAATAACATAGAAGTATTATAGAGGTGATTTTTTTTTTTTAAATTAAGTATAAACTACTTCCCCAGGTGTAAATGTGATATTTAGCAATTAACTCTCTGGGTCATGGGATTAAGAAACATATTTGGAAATAAATAATATAGTTGCTGGCATTTGACACTAAAATTTGAAGCACCATGTTCATGTACTAACATTTTAGCCATATTATCCCAGGGTAATTAATTTGCTCTGAATTGTCATATGGGGCTGTGTGTGTATCTTAGAGTCTTGTTTCTACTCACTGACCATATTTTCCTAGACAAGTAACTTCATCTTTTTAAATCTCAGTTTCCTTATCTGTAAAGTAGTAATAATAGCAGCTTTCTAATAGGGTGGTTGTGAGGATTTAACAACATAATGCAGTAGAGGGCTTAACATATGTTAAGTAGTAAGTACTTTAGTAAGTATGCAATAAATATTAGCTATAACTTTTTAATCTTGGTCTTAGATTAGGGCTTATAAGAACTATATTTTGTTGTTAAACATTTTATCAAATACATCATTCAACCTTTAAAATGTGTCCATCCACATTGAAGGAGTCCTCTGCAGGACATGTTTAAAGAGTTTAGCATAGCCATAGCAGTGCCTGATTCAGCTGTTTATTCCCAGCTATCATATGCCTATCATCCTGATGTCAGAGCAAAACAATCCAAGAAGTATGGATCAATCAGAGCTCCAGAATTCAACTCCAGAATGTTCACACATTGTTTGATAAAATCTATGCCATGCTAACGGTGATAGTCACTAATAAAAGAAATTCAGAAACTGTTTTAATGTAAACCCAGATTAGGGGAATGAAAACATAGTTCCTACTACTCTTTTTTTTTTTTGAGATGGAGTGTTACTCTGTGGCCCAGGCCAGAGT
>NW_020261615.1:0-3357 GCF_003255815.1 Theropithecus gelada
GAGCAGATTGGGACGTTTCCAGTTCAGCAGGCAGTTCTCTTGCATGGCTCTGCCTGTGGTGAGGGCACCTCGGCTGGAGAGCCTTGTGGGGGATCCCTTAGGCCTCTGGCTGCAGCCAGGCTGCACGGTTCCTGTGCCCTGGGTCCTCTGCAGGCCCAGATGGATCCCACCACAGAGCCAGCACTGCTAGACTTGCGGTACTGTGTGCAGACAGCAGAGGGGCAGTGGCTGGGGTGACTGGCCTCCTGGGCCAGGCTCCCGTCTCCGAGTCTTCAGGGGAAATACATCCACCATCCACACCGTGCACCAGAGGAAAACTGCAGGCTTCTCTGTTGATGGTGAAGTGAGATCATGCAGAGTGACTAGGCTTGGGCTCCTGACCAGTGTGGAACCTGATGATACCTTTAGGTGGAATATGACATGCCTCCGTGCGTACATGGCAAAGAGAATGCAGCATTGTCAGCTTGAATCCAGACGTGCTCCCATTTTGAGGTGGAAGGTTCTGGGAGTATTGACCGTTGGTGATTGTCCTACTGTGGAGGACTTTGAATGCAGGCACTGGTTTAGGATAACCCTGGTTTCCTGGTCCTGTATGTGGGCATCCCTGAATATCCCAGGCTGGAGGAAGGCAGGGCAGATGGGAAGGTGACAAGAGGTCAGGTGTTTCCAGCTGTGGGGAGTGATGCCATCAGATGGCCGAGGTCAGGAGGGTGGTGGCCGGGGGACCAAAGCAGGGGAGGGTGGAAATGCCATGTTTCCTGGGGCGTGGGGAGGACCTGTTGAACTCTATTCCTGGGCAACAGTTCTTCCATTCTCATGAATCTCTGCCATTGTAATTGAGTAGCAAGTTCTGTAATTGCTCTAATTACTTACTGTTAAGTCCCCATCCCAATTACCATGAATTAGCAACAGTGATAACAGTTTGCCTGGTCAAACCTTGCCAAGAAAAACCAGTGGAACTAGTTTTAGTTGCCTTGAGTTCCCTCCAAATCAGATTCCTTAGTGGCTTGTGTCCCCACAGCTGCTGCAGTTCCTCCTGGGCCTGGTAGGCACATTCCGGACATACACATCTCAGTTCAGATGCAGGCGTGCCCGTTATTTATAGAAAATCACACTGCGCTGTGATCGGCTTGAGCTGATGTTTTCTAGGTGGGAGGTGGAGGCCGAGGACCTGTGAGGGACTGTCCAAGTGTCCTCTCATTGACTTGGAGCAGGTGCACATCTGTTCTTCAAAAGTTCTAATGGGATGAAATTAGAAATATGAATTTTTAAAATTTACGTTAAATTTTAAACTCTGTTCAGTGGTTTCCTCTGAAATGAGAGACTATTTGCGACAAGGCAGTGAGCCTGCAGCTCTCCTTAGAACTGTCCTAGACCTCGATGCTGTCCTATGGCCTCTTCCTGGGTGTGGGGTGCTCTGCTTGAAGCAAAACCAAAGGAAAGAACGTGGTCAGTGTGCATCACTACTGCAGCCAGCTCAACACACACACCCACTGGGAGGGGGGCCTGATCACTTAACATTTTAAATACATTTAACATTAAACCAGCAAGTCAGCCAGTGCTTTCTGTAACCAAGCTGCCTGGCTCATGGGAACCTGACACTTTTCGGAAGAGAATACTTGCGTCTGTGGAGTGTCAATATTTGTCTCATTTCTTGAGACTTTGTTCAAAGTGATGAACGTGTGTAAATTAGGACATTTTTGTGTAAATTGGGCCACAGAGATCTCTAGGCACAGGGGAGTAAACGGCTGTGAAAGATGCCGCCTGATGTGAACCATGGCCAGGCACTTGGGAACCTGGGATCCCATCTCCAGCCTTTCAAAGGACATAGAGGAATATAAAATGCAGATGGGAGGGTTCATATTTTGGGCATCTCTGTTCTTTTGAAATCAAAGTGCAAAGAAAAAGTTTGCCTTGAGGTCTTACCCCATACTTGTTTTTCTCCTGAGGTTTTAAAATTTTTTTAACTGTACTTTTTTCTCCCCTGATCCTTGGGGAACTTCTATCTTCATATCTTCTTAAAAGATACGGTTAAATTCAACACTGAAATGTAAAAACATGCTTTCATATTTTTATTTTAACCGATGTATCTGACATTGGTGAAGAACTAAGTGGGCGTGTTGGTTTATTTTTTTTTGTGAGAGTCTTGCTGTGTTGCCCAGGCTGGAATGCAGTAGCTGATCTTGGCCCACTGCAGCCTCACTTCCTGGTTCACGCCATTCTCCTGCCTCAGCCTCCTGAGCAGCTGGGATTATAAGTGCCTGCCACCATGGCTGGTTCATTTTTGTATTATTAAAGATGGGGTTTCAACATGTTGGCCAGGCTGGTCTTGAACTCCTGACCTCAGGAGATTCACTCACCTTGGCCTCCCAAAGTGCTGGGATTACAGGCATGAGCCACCACACTCGGCTTGATTATAACTGTAATAGATCCCTTTAATAAAAACAAAACAGAACAAAATAAAAAAACCAGCTGTCTGAAAAGTCCCAAAATTAAAGAGCTCACTTGGACAGAGATTTGGACACCAGTGGAGTGGCCCAGCACAAACCATAGTTACATGGGCCGCTCGGCCTGTTAGATCCTTAGGGTATTTGAAGTGGTGGGGATATTTGCGTTTCTGCCTCTGGATATCTTGTTAGTATGAATTCGGCCAGTGTTTGAGGGCCAGGCTCAGATCTGGGAAAACAAGAGCCCCTACCCTCACGCCTCTTCTCTTGTGTGTGTGTGTGTGTGTGTGTGTGTGTGTGTGTGTCTCTTAGGAAAATAGCATAAGAGATTTTTTTCAATGAGCTGCGAAGATGGAAAAACAAGCTTAGGATGTTTGTTGTTCAGAAGAAGGGAAGTGCAAGGAGAACTCAGCTTTGCTGCTGTTAAAAGAGGCCCTTGGCGGAGGCTGTTTCAGAGGTGGGGTCTCTCTGAGGTGGTAAGAGGCAAATAGGATGCCCCATCTGGTTTGTCAGATGGGGAAAGTTAGTATCCCCAAAACAGCCTCAGCATTCTGGAAAAGGCTTCGGAAAACCAGCTAGGGTGTGGGACCTTGTTGGCCGCTGGGTAGAAGGAAAACATTGCTAGTCCTGAGGACTGTACTGTTCTTTCACTGCTATAAAGAGCTACTTGAGGCTGGGTAATAAGGAAAAAAAGGTTTAATCGGCATGCAGTTCTGTGGGCTGTACAGGCTTCTACATCTGGGGAAACTTACAATCAGGCTGGAAGGTGAAGGGGGAGGCAAGCATGGTCTTCACATGGCTGGAAGGGGAGACAGTGAAGGGGAAGGTGCCATGCACCTCCAAACAACCAGATCTCAGGAGAACTATCATGAGGACAGCACGTGGAGGATTGTGCTAAACCATTAGAAAC
>NW_020261616.1:0-3357 GCF_003255815.1 Theropithecus gelada
CCATCTCGGCCTCCCAAAGTGCTGGGATTACAGGCTTGAGCCACCGCGCCCGGCCACCACTGACGTTCTTTACAGAACTAGAGAAAAACTATTTTAAAATTCACCTGGAACTAAAAAAAGAGCCTGAATAGCCAAGGCAATCCTAAATAAAAGGAACAAAGCTGGAGGCATTATACTACCTGATTTCTTTCCTTTTTTTTTTTTTAGACGGAGTCTCACCCTGTCATCCAGGCTAGGGTGCAATGGTGCGATCTTGGCTTACTGCAACCTCAGCCTCCTGGGTCCAAGTGATTCTCCTTTTCTCAGCATCCTGAGTAGCTGGAATTACAGGTATGTGTCACCACACCCAGCTAATTTTTTATATCTTTAGTAGAGATGGGGTTTCACCTTGTTGACCAGAATGGTCTCAAACTCCTGACCTCATATTCCACCTGTCTCTGCCTCCCAAAGTGCTGGGATTACAGGCGTGAGCCACCACGTCCAGCCTACGCTACCTGATTTCAACTATACTTCAAAGCTACAGTAACCAAAACAGCATGGTACTGGTACAAAAACAGACATATAGACCAATGGAACAGCACAGAGAACCCAGAAATAAGACCACACCTACAACTATGATCGTTGACAAACCTGACAAAAACAAGCAATGGGGAAAGCATTCCCTATTCATAAATGGTGCTTGGATAACTGGCTAGCCATATGCAGAAGATTAAAACAGAACCCCTTTCTTACACCATATACCAAAATCACTTCAAATGGATTAAAGACTGAAATGTAAGATCCAAAACTGTAAAAACCCTAACACAACTTAAATACCATTTAGAACATAGGCATGGGCAATGATTTCACGATAAAGATGCCTAAAGCAAGTGCAACAAAAGCAAAAATTGTCAAATGGGACCTAATTCAACTAAAGAGCTCTGCACAGCAAAAGAAACTATCAACAGAGTAAACAACATACAGAATAGGGGAAAATTTTTTTGCAAACTATGCATCTGATAAAAGTCTAATATCTGTAAGGAACTTAAACAAATTTACAAGAAAAAACAAAACAACCCCATTAAAAAGTGGGCAAAGCATGTGAACAGATGCTTCTCAAAAGAAGGTATACGTGCAGCCAACAAACGTGAAAAAATGCTCAGCATCACTGATCATTAAAGAAATGCAAATCAAAACCACAGTAAGATGCCATTTCACACCAGTCAGAATGGCTATTATGAAAAAGTCAAAAAATAACAGATGCTGGCAAAGTTGTGGAGAAAAAGGAATACTTATACACTGTTGGTGGGAGTGCAAGTTAGCTCAGCCATTATGGAATACAGTGTGGTGATTTCTCAAAGACCTAAAGACAGAAATACCATTATACCCAAAAGAACATAAATCATTCTATTATAAAGACATAGGCACACATATGTTCATTGCAGCACTATTCACAATAGCAAAGACATGGAAGCAACTTAAGTGCCCATCAATTATAGACTGGATAAAGAAAATGTGATACATACATACCATGAAATACTATGCAGCCAGTAAAAGGAATATGATCAAGTCCTTTGTAGGGACATGGATGGAACTGGAAGCCATTATCCTTAGCAAACTAATGCAGAAACAGAAAACCAAATACTGCATGTTCTCACTTATAAGTGGGAGATAAATGATGAGAATGCATAGAGACACATAGGGGAATAGCACACACTGGGGCCTTTCAGAAGGTGGAGGGTGGGAGGAAGAAGAGGATCAGGGAAAATAACTAATGGTTACTAGACTTAAAACCCGGGTGATTAAACAATCTGTGTACCAAACTCCCACAACACAAGTTTACCTGTAAAACAGCCTGCACTTGTACCCCTGAACTGAAAATAAAAGTTAAAAGAAGGAACTGATCTGTGGATTTTGCCTGTTGCTGAGTAGGTCTGTTTCGATTATGCAAACCAGAACTGAAGAAATAATCACAGGGTCGGTCAGGGGGCCCACTGGACCCACTGTGAGAACGGTTCATGGATGTAACGGCTTCAGGTTTTCTATTCTTCCTAATTTAATCTCGGTAGGTTGTTTGTTTTCAGGAATTTATCCATTTCCTCCAGGTTTTCCAGTTTGTCAGTACAGAATTGTTCATAATAGTTTCTGATCATCTTTTGTATTTTTGCAATATCAGTTGTAATGTTTCTCTTTTCTTTTCTGATTTTGTATGAGTCTGTTAGAAATAAAGCTTGACGTGGCAAAGAAAATGAGCACTTGAACAAAGGATTTCTCAGCAAGGTAATTTTTACTTCTGCAGAAGGGTGCTACCTGTAAGCCCGATTGCCACGAGAGCACACAGAACAAGGGAAAGCAGTGGTTTTTATTCCTAACACAAGTTGTTTCTACTATTGTGTCTCGTCTCCATTGGCTGGAGCTGGACTACACAGTCTGAACTGATCCCAGTTGGCTAAAAACTTTACCTTTCCTAAATAAGGTAAAGGTGCAATGGGGAACAAAGGAAAGGAGGGGGTCGCTTATGGGAAACCAGGAAGACAATAAGATTTCCAAATAAGGCAAGAGCATAGGCTGCAAGCTGGGACATGCCTGGGCATGTCAGGGCATGTCAGGACAGATCTAGGCAGACTAGGAGTTAGGCCTTGGTTCAAGTACAAGAACATAGAATGTGTTTATTTCTTTACTGTATGTAACAACTACTTGGAGCACAATAAAGAGTCATTAGTAAATCAGAAGATTTGTTAGTATGAAGAGCGAGGGAAACTTAAAGAAAGCTTTTAAAGGGAACTATCTTCTCTAAACTTATTCTTAACCAAAAAGGAAAACTGTGGAGAGGGACTTTTATTCTTTACAGTTTCCACCTCTTGATTTTACAGTTCTTCCTCTTCAAATCTCCTTAACATATCTTGACTTTGTTGCTCTTCTTGATCAGTTAGAAGGAACAACTTATCTGAGTAAGGAGGAGGAGAATTGAAAGGGGTTTGGTAAGAGCCTTTTCTATAAGCCTTTGCACTAATCCACGAATGCAAGGCATAATACAACATTCTGCAAGGATAAGTACACTGATTATGAGAGCCAGTGAGGTGAGAATTGAGGACATGAGTCCTTTCCACTTACCAAACCACCTTTCCAGTAAGCTAGTGAAAGGATAATTTATTCCAGAGTTTTTAGCTAGTTCATTTGATAAAGCAGTAAGACCTTGTAGTGCTTTTGTTATAGTTCCATCAGGGGCAGTATTATTAGGGATAAAAGTACAGCATTGAGTTCCAATCATAACACAATCCCTGCCTTTTTCTGTTAGTATCATGTCTAGTGCTATTCTACTTTCCCAAGACATCTGACCGGTAGGTCTTAGTTGCTCAGCTATTCCCTCATAGCATC
>NW_020261617.1:0-3356 GCF_003255815.1 Theropithecus gelada
AAAGAATTTTAAACCCAGAATTTCATATCCAGCCAAACTAAGTTTCACAAGTGAAGGAGAAATAAAATCCTTTACAGATAAGCAAATGCTTAGAGATTTTGTCACCACCAGGCCTGCCTTACAAGAGCTCCTGAAGGAAGCTCTAAATGTGGAAAGGAAAAACCAGTACCAGCCACTGCAAAAACATACCAAATTGTAAAGACCATCAATGCTAGGAAGAAACTGCATTAACTGATGGGCAAAATAACCAGGTAGTATCATAATGGTAGGATCAAGTTCACACATAATAGTATTAACTTTAAATGTAAATGGACTAAATGCTCCAATTAAAAGACACAGACTGGCAAACTGGATAAAGAGTCAAGACCCATCAATTTGCTGTATTCAGGAGACCCATCTCACATGCAGAGACATACATAGACTCAAAATAAAGGGATGGAGGAAGATCTACCAAGCAAATGGAGAACAAAAAAAAGCAGGGGTTGCAATCCTAGTCTCTGATAAAACAGACTTTAAACCATCAAAGATCAAAAGAGACAAAGAAGGCCATTACATAATGGTAAAGGGATCAATTCAACAGGAAGAGCTAACTATCCTAAATATATATGCACCCAATACAGGAGCACCCAGATTCATAAAGCAAGTCCTTAGAGACTTACAAAGAGACTTAGACTCCCATACAGTAATAATGGGAGACTTCAACACCCCACTGTCAACATTAGACAGATCAACGAGACAGAAAGTTAACAAGGATATCCAGGAATTGAACTCATCTCTGCACCAAGCAGACCTAATAGACATCTACAGAACTCTCCATCCCAAATCAACAGAATATACATTCTTCTCAGCACCACATCACACTTATTCCAAAATTGACCACATAATTGGAAGTAAAGAACTCCTCAGCAAATGTACAAGAACAGAAATTATAACAAACAGTCTCTCAGACCACACTGCAATCAAACTAGAACTCAGGACTAAGAAACTCAATCAAAACCACTCAACTACATGGAACCTGAATAACCTGCTCCTGAATGACTACTGGGTACATAACAAAATGAAGGCAGAAATAAAGATGTTCTTTGAAACCAATGAGAACAAAGATACAACATACCAGAATCTCTGGGACACATTTAAAGCAGTGTGTAGAGGGAAATTTATAGCACTAAATGCCCACAAGAGAAAGCTGGAAAGATCTAAAATTGATACTCTAACATCACAATTAAAAGAACTAGAGAAGCAAGAGCAAACACATTCAAAAGCTAGCAGAAGGCAAGAAATAACTAAGATCAGAGCAGAACTGAAGGAGATAGAGACACAAAAAGCCTCCAAAAAATCAATGAATCTAGGAGTTGGTTTTTTGAAAAGATCAACAAAATTGATAGACCACTAGCAAGACTAATAAAGAATAAAAGAGAGAAGAATCTAATAGACGCAATAAAAAATGATAAAGGGGATATCACCACCAACCCCACAGAAATACAAACTACCATCAGAGAATACTATAAACACCTCTACACAAATAACTAGAAAATCTAGAAGAAATAGATAATTTCCTGGACACTTACACTCTCCCAAGACTAAACCAGGAAGAAGTGGAATTCCTGAATAGACCAATAGCAGGCTCTGAAATTGAGGCAATAATTAATAGCCTACCAAGCAAAAAAAGTCCAGGACCAGACGGATTCACAGCTGAATTCTACCAGAGGTACAAGGAGCAGCTGGTACCATTCCTTCTGAAACTATTCCAATCAATAGAAAAAGAGGGAATCCTCCCTAACTCATTTTATGAAGCCAATATCATCCTGATACCAGAGCCTGGCAGAGGCACAACAAAAAAAAGAGAATTTTAGACCAATATCCCTGATGAACATCGATGTAAAAATCCTCAATAAAATACTGGCAAACTGGATCCAGCAGCACATCAAAAAGCTTATCCATCATGATCAAGTGGGCTTCATCCCTGGGATGCAAGGCTGGTTCAACATACACAAATCAATAAATGTAATCCAGCATATAAACAGAACCAAAACCAAAAACCACATGATTATCTCAATAGATGCAGAAAAGGCCTTTGACAAAATTCAACAGCCTTTCAGGCTAAAAACTCTCAATAAATTCAGTACTGATGGAACATATCTCAAAATCATAAGAGCTATTTATGACAAACCCACAGCCAATATCATACTGAATGGGCAAAAACTGGAAGCATTCCCTTTGAAAACTGGCACAAGACAGGGATGCCCTCTCTCACCATTCCTATCCAACACAGTGGTGGAAGTTCTGGCTAGGGCAATCAGGCAAGAGAAAGAAATCAAGGGTATTCAGTTAGGAAAAGAAGAAGTCAAATTGTCCCTCTTTGCAGATGACATGATTGTATATTTAGGAAACCCCATCGTCTCAGCCCAAAATCTCCTTAAGCTGATAAAAAACTTCAGCAAAGTCTCAGGATACAAAATTAATGTGCAAAAATCACAAGCATTCCTATACACCAGTAACAAACAAACAGAGAGCCAAATCATGAATGAACTTCCATTCACAATTGCTTCAAAGAGAATAAAATATCTAGGAATCCAACTTACAAGGGATGTAAAGGACCTCTTTAAGGAGAACTACAAACCACTGCTCAGTGAAATAAAAGAGGACACAAACAAATGGAAGAACATACCATGCTCATGGATAGGAAGAATCAATATCGTGAAAATGGCCATACCGCCCAAGGTAATTTATAGATTCAATGCCATCCCCATCAAGCTACCAATGACTTTCTTCACGGAATTGGAAAAAACTGCTGTAAAGTTCATATGGAACCAATAAAGAGCCCGCATTGCCAAGACAATCCTAAGTCAAAAGAACAAAGCTGGAGGGATCATGCTACCTGACTTCAAACTATACTACAAGGCTACAGTAACCAAACCAGCATGGTACTGGTACCAAAACAGAGATATAGACCAATGGAACAGAACAGAGTCCTCAGAAATAATACCACATATCTACAACCATCTGATCTTTGACAAACCCAAGTAAAACAAGAAATGGGGAAAGGATTCCCTATTTAATAAATGGTGCTGGGAAAATTGGCTAGCCATAAGTAGAAAGCTGAAACTGGATCCTTTCCTTACTCTTTATACGAAAATTAATTCAAGATGGATTAGAAACTTAAATGTTAGACCTAATACCATAAAAACCCTAGAAGAAAACCTAGGGAATACCATTCAGGACATAGGCATGGGCAAGGACTTCATGTCTAAAACACCAAAAACAATGGCAACAAAAGCCAAAATTGACAAATGGGATCTAATTAAACTAAAGAGCTTCTGCACAGCAAAAGAAACTACCATCAGAGTGAACAGGCA
>NW_020261618.1:0-3357 GCF_003255815.1 Theropithecus gelada
ATAGGGCCAAAGGAAATATCCTCCGATAACACAGAGAAAGAAGCTTTTTGAGAAACTTCTTTGTGTTCTTTGAAATCATCTCACAGAGTTACAGCTTTCCCTTCAAGAAGCCTTTCGCTAAGACAGTTCTTCTGGAATTGGCAAAGTGATATTTGGAAGCCCATAGAGGGCTAAGGTGAAAAAGGAAATATCCTCAGATGACACATGGAAAGAAGCTTTCTGAGAAAGTGCTGAGTGTTCTGTTAATTCATCTCACAGAGTTACATCTGTATTTCGTGGATCTCTTTGCTAGCCTTATTTCTGTGGAATCTGAGAACAGGTATTTCGGATCCCTTTGAAGACTATAGGGCCAAAGGAAATATCCTCCGATAAAAAGAAGAAAGAAGCTTTCTGAGAAACTTCTTTGTGTTCTGTGAAATCATTCACAGAGTTACAGCTTTCCCCTCCAGAAGCCTTTCGCTAAGACTGTTCTTGAGGAATTGGCAAAGTGATATTGGGAAGCCCGTAGAGGGCTATGGTGAAAAAGGACATATCCTCAGATGAAATCTGGAAAGAAGATTTTGAGAAACTGCTCTGTGATGTTTGACTTCCACTCACAGAGTTACATCTGTATTTGGTGGATCTCCTTGCTAGCCTTATTTCTGTGGAATCTGAGAACAGATACTTCGGATCCCTTTGAAGACTATACGGCCAAAGGAAATATTGCCCGATAACAAAGAGAAAGAAGCTTTCTGAGAAACTTCTTTGTGTTCTGTGAAATCATCTCACAGAGATACAGCTGTCCCCTCAAGAAGCCTTTCGCTAAGACAGTTCTTGTGGAATTGGCAAAGTGATATTTGGAAGCCCATAGAGGGCTATGGTGAAAACGGAAATATCCTCAGATGAAATCTGGAAAGAAGCTTTCTGAGAAACTGCTTTGTGTTCCGTTAATTCATCTCACAGAGTTACATCTGTATTTCGTGGATCTCTTTGCTAGCCTTATTTCTATGGAATCTGAGAACAGATATTTCGGATCCCTTTGAAGACGATAGGGCCAAAGGAATTATCCACCGATAACAAAGAGAAAGAAGCTTTCTGAGAAACTTCTTTGTATTCTGTGAAATCATCTCAAAGAGATACAGCTTTCCCTTCAAGAAGCCTTTCGCTAAGACAGTTCTTGTNTATTTCTGTGGAATCTCAGAACAGATATTTCGGATCCCTTTGAAGACGGTAGGGCCAAAGGAATTATCCACCGATAACAAAGAGAAAGAAGCTTTCTGAGAAACTTCTTTGTATTCTGTGAAATCATCTCAAAGAGATACAGCTTTCCCTTCAAGAAGCCTTTCGCTAAGACAGTTCTTGTGGAATTGGCAAAGTGATATTTGGAGGCCCATAGAGGGCTATGGTGGAAAAGGAAATATCCTCAGATGAAATCTGGAAAGAAGCTTTCTGAGAAACTGCTTAGTGTTCTGTTAATTCATCTCACAGAGTTACATCTGTATTTCTTGCCTCTCTTTGCTAGCCTTATTTCGGTGCATGTTGAGAACAGATATTTAGGAACCCTTTGAAGATTATAGGGCCAAAGGAAATGTCCTCCGATAACAAAGAGAAAGAAGCTTTCTGAGAAACTTCTTTGTGTTCTGTGAAATCATCTCACAGAGTTACAGCGTTCCCTTCAAGAAGCCTTTCGCTAAGACAGATCTTGTGGAATTGGGAAAGTGATATTTGGAAGCCCATAGAGGGCTATGGTGAAAAAGGGAATATCCTCAGATGAAATCTGGAAAGAATCTTTCTGAGTAACTTCTCTGTGATTTGTGACTTCCACTCACAGAGTTACATCTCTATTTCGTGGATCTCTTTGCTAGCCTTATTTCTGTGGAATCTCAGAACAGATATTTCGGATCCCTTTGAAGACGGTAGGGCCAAAGGAATTATCCACCGATAACAAAGAGAAAGAAGCTTTCTGAGAAACTTCTTTGTGTTCTGTGAAATCATCTCAAAGAGATACAGCTTTCCCCTGAAGAAGCCTTTCGCTAAGATAGTTGTTGTGGAATTGGCAAAGTGATATTTGGAAGCCCATAGAGGGCTATGGTGTAAAAGGAAATATCCTCAGATGAAATATGGAAAGAAGCTTTCTAAGAAAGTGCTGAGTGTTCTGTTAATTCATCTCACAGAGTTACATCTGTATGTCCTGGATATCTTTGCTAGCCTTATTTCTGTGGAATCTGAGAACAGATATTTCGGATCCCTTTGAAGAGTATAGGGCCAAAGGAAATATCCTCCGATAAAAAAGAGAAAGAAGCTTTCTCAGAAACTTCTTTGTGTTCTGTGAAATCATCTTACAGAGTTACAGCTTTCCCCTCAAGAAACCTTTCGCTAAGACAGTTCTTGTGGAATTGGCAAAGTGATATTTGGAAGACCATAGAGGGCTATGGTGGAAAAGGAAATATCCTCAGATGAAATCTGGAAAGAAGCTTTCTGAGAAGCTGCACTGTTACGTGTGACTTCCACTCACAGAGTTACATCTGTATTTCTTGGATCTCTTTGCTAGCCTTATTTCTGTGGAATCTGAGAACAGACATTTCGGATCCCTTTGAAGACTATAGGGCCTTTGAAGGCTATAGGACCAAAGTAAATATCCTCCGATAACAAAGAGACAGAACCTTTCTGAGAAACTTCTTTGTGTTCTGTGAAATCATCTCACAGAATTACAGCTTTCCCCTTAGAAGACTTTCGCTAAGACAGTTCTTGTGGAATTTGCAAAGTGATATTTGGAAAACCATAGAGGGCTATGGTGAAAAAGGAAATATCCTCCGAAGAAATGTGGAAAGAAGCTTTCTGAGAAACTGCATAGTGTTTGGGAATTCATCTCATAGAGTTACAGCTTTCCCCTCCAGAAGCCGCTCGCTACGCCTGTTCTTGTTTAATTCGCAAAGTGATATTTGGAAGCCCATGAAGGGCTATGGTGAAAAAGGAATTATCCTCAGAGAAAAACTGGAAAGAAGCTTTCTGAGAAACTGCTTTGTGATGTGGGACTTCCACTCACAGAGATACATCTGTATTTTGTGGATCACTTTACTAGCCTTATTTCTGTGGAATCTGAGAACAGATATTTCGGATCCCTTTGAAGACTATAGGGCCAAAGCATATATCCTCAGATAACAAAGAGAAAGAAGCTTTCTGAGAAACTTCTTTCTGTTCTGTGAAATCATCTCACCGAGTTACAGATTTCCCCTCAAGAAGCCTTTCGCTAAGACAGTTCTTGTGGAATTTGCAAAGTGATATTTCGAAGCCCCTATAGAGCTATGGTGAAAAAGGAAATATCCTCAGATGAAATCTGGAAAGAAGCTTTCTGAGAAACTGCTTAGTGTTCTGTGA
>NW_020261619.1:0-3355 GCF_003255815.1 Theropithecus gelada
TTTCACACAGATTTTAGATTTTTAAAAGCCAAAATAAGGGAGGTAATTCAGCTAAGTATTATAGTAACACAATTTGAGATACTTAATGATGTGTGACAACAGAATAATTGGCATTCCTGTGAGGCAATAAACTAGCTCAAACACAAAATAACAAATCAAAGCGTGTTTTGGCCTCTCAAAGTGATCAGTGAAATTGGAAATAACATTCAGTTAAATGACACTAAAAAAAAAAAAACTACAAACAAAACAAATACTACTACACCATCACTCAAATTTATTTAACTACTGCTGCCAAATAAAATGGAGAGACTTCTTACTGCAGGGTAATAATCGGCCATTGTCATCATGAAATAGACCGCTGTGCAGGCTCAGGCCCTCCAGCCCACAAAGGCAGGGGGAGGGAGGAGAAATGACAGCCAGAAACAAAGGGACAGGGCAACCATGACCTAGTCAGCAATTGTACCCTCCCACCTTTCTTCTGGACTTACAATGTTGGAGCCATCTGGGTTTACCTTCCTATGTCCGTAAGTCAGCAAGTTCTCAAAGCCAAAAATCTACAATGCTTCTGGCAGCCAAGTCCTCTCAGCCTTCCCCCATGTTTTAGGGCCTCATCAGCTCACCCCTGGATAGTATCAATGGCCTCGGAGCTCCAGTCAATCTTGCACTCCACAGACTCAAGTATGCCAAGAGCCACTCGAGGCTGCCACTGCCATGACCAAAGGCTTTCAGAGACAGTCGCCAGCACTGCACAAATCCATGTGGCTTCACCAGGTGCAAAGCAGCTCCAGCATTCCATCCAGTCTGTCGCTGCTACCATAGCTGTGAGTCTAGGATGTGTCAGGAAGGGAAGGAAGACACCATGTACATCATCTCATTTAAGCTTCAGTGTCACAAGGTGGATTTTGTCGTGCCCGTTTTATGGATCAGGAAAGTTTTAAGGAGGGCAAGCACAGGGCCCTGCTGACACAAGAGAAAGACTCGCAGAGGCCTGGGCATGACCCCCGCCCCATGCTCCCTGGGTCCTGATATCCACTCCTCCCCCGTGGGAGCCTGATCCTGGGTCTGCCTGAATTGCTACCATTCCTAAGACACAAGTCACGTCTGCCCACCTCCTCCTTTATCTGTTTCCCACAGCCCAGAGGCGTGTGCTCTTCCATCCAGACAGACATCACACTTCAGCACCTGCACCTGTCACCACTTCAGCCAAAAGCTTCTCTCAAACCTCCCCACACACCTGCCGGTCACACAGGTCTGCACCCATCACCTTTCTCACACAAATTCTCACATATTCCTGTGTAGCACCATCCAACTGATTATAGTGTGAGAGGAAGAAGCTTTGTAGATAAGTCCACATTCTACTTTGCTCCCAGCCCTCCGTCTTGCATGAGGCAACCGATTAACAGCAAATTCATTTCAGCACAACATTTCCATTTGAAGAAACGCAGAGCATAGGGCTCTGGTCATAATTAAAAGCTTGTTTCATTTGTCATTTGAAATTCCGTGTACTGTTGCAACAGCAGCACCCCCTCCTCGCCAGGCTCTGCTCTAAGGACATCTTTCTTCCAGCGCACAACTCCCATCAGAACCCCGGCAGCGAGAGCCCTGCAGGTTTCCCAGCGCCTCCGGCTGCGGCTTCCACGCTGGGCCGGCACTGACAGGACGGGAATGGTGCCCCCAACAACTACAGGATCGGAAGCTGGTCCACTGCTCTGTAGAATGGGGACATGTTAGTAAACCCCGACATTTCCACTGACAGGCTGCTCAGGTAAACTGGGAAAAATCCACAAAATAGAAAGAACCCATGGGGAGCACTTCTCTCTCCAGCCTGGCAGCAAACGGTGGCTGTGCAGACCACCTCTTCAGGAAAACCATCGACTGTATCTCAGGTCAACAACAGCCCCGCTGAGGGCCAAAAAATCAGCTCCCCCCCGCCCTCACTTCCTAAGGGTCAGCCCTCCCAGGCCACCTCTCCTGGAAGATCAGCTCTGACGCACCCACGACGGTCAGGAACCGGCTCTGGGACACATTTCCCAGGCTCCTGCCCACCGCCCTCTCTCTTCTTCCTCCTCCATCTCCCTCTTCACTCCCATCCGCCCTCCCCCTTTCTCTTCCCTTCTCTCCTTTCCTCTCCCTCCCTCATTTCCTTTCAGCCCTCACCTTCCTCACTGCACTTCCCTATGCAACTCAGCTGACACATTCTCAGGTCAGTAGAGTTTTCTTTCACTCTGTTTTTATTGCAATGATCATTCTCTTAATGAACAGAAACCTGTTTCGGACCATGTGGATGCCACCTCCTGACCAACTGCTGCCCCGCGGCTCCGTGTCTACTCAGTGTCCTCACGGCGCAGGTGCCCAGCAGTATGGCTGTGACCAAGGGTAGCATCATGGGACATGAGAGAGGTATCCCAGCCAAGAGCCCCTGCAAAGCCTCCCCAGCAAGCCGGAGCAAGGCCCAGGGCGGTAGGGAGAGCGCCGTGCTCATGATGTAGGCAGTTCAGCTTCCGCAAACTGTCCATCGACTGCAAATTACTTTGTTTCCATGGTTACAAAAGAACCATAAGCATTCTGAAATATGTTCTTGGTTTCATGTTTGCGAAATCTAAGAAACATTATAAGAAAAATCACTGAATTCTGCCCGAGGCTCTAGGGGTGTTTTCCTCTCTGAAAGGAGCCCCTTCCAGGACTTGGGATTGAGTGACAGCCTTCAAAATCACGGTTATCCTGGTGGGAACAGGGAACTCCTCAGCCCGCCGGGAGCTGGGGCCCTCGACAGCCCCCCACGGCTCCAGACGCCAGTGTTCTAAGGATCACACATGTGCAGATAGCAAAGCTTGCTGCACACACGCCAGGTGCTAACAAGCCCCAAACGTCTCACTCATACTTGCTAACCACATCGCTTCTCTCAGCCTCCACGGCGTTTCACACTCTGCCTTTATATAGAGATGAACCGTGCATCCTGAGCGCCACAAAGATTTACCTCCTTCCGGGAAGAGGGGTGCATCTTTCCATCACGGGGTCCTCACTCCAGCTGGCACAGGATTTGCAGAGTGGGCGAGTCTAATGTTGATGATACTTTCTCAATATTCCCTTCACACCCCTCCAAAAACAAGAGTGCTGCCAGCTTCTTACCGAGGTTGTAATGAGCAAAATATTTTTCTCTTATTGGTCACTTTTTAACGTAATACTAGTGAAGAATGTGACTCTGCAGGTACACTGTAAGCACCTACACCGTGAACATTCTGCTCTCCTGTGACTGTATTCACAGGTCACAAGGACAAAACTTCTCCATAGTAGCCTATATATATAAATTTTAACATGACTTCCACTCATCTGAAAGTCACAGATGTGGCTTTTC
>NW_020261620.1:0-3354 GCF_003255815.1 Theropithecus gelada
TGTTAATTCATCTCACAGAGTTACATCTGTATTTCGTGGATCTCTTTGCCAGCCTTATTTATGTGGAATGTTAGAACAGATATTTCGGATCCCTTTGAAGACTATAGGCCAAAGGAAATATCCTCCGATAATAAAGAGAAAGAAGCTTTCTGAGAAACTGCTTAGTGTTGTGTTAATTCATCTCACAGAGTTACATCTGTATTTCGTGGATCTCTATGCTAGCCTTATTTCTGTGGAATCTGAGAACAGATATTTCGGATCCCTTTGAAGACTATAGGGCCAAAGGAAATATCCTCGGGTAACAAAGAGAAAGAAGCTTTCTGAGAAACTTCTTTGTGTTCTGTGAAATCATCTCACAGAGATACAGCTTTCCCCTCAAGAAGCCTTTCGCTAACACAGTTCTCGTGGAATTGGCAAAGTGATATTTGGAAGCCCATAGAGGGCTGTGGTGAAAAAGGAAATATCCTCAGATGAAATCTGAAAAGAAGCTTTCTGAGAAACTGCTTAGTGTTCTGTTAATTCATCTCACAGAGTTACATCTGTATTTCGTGGATCTCTTTGCTAGCCTTATTTCTGTGGAATGTGAGAACAGGTATTTCGGAACCCTTTGAAGACTATAGGAACAAAGGAAATATCCTCCGATAACAAAGAGAAAGAAGCTTTCTGCGAAAGTTCTTTGTGTTCTGTGAAATCATCTCACAGAATTACAGCTTTCCCCTCAAGAAGCCTTTCGCTAAGACAGTTCTTGTGGAATTGCAAAGTGATATTTGGAAGCCCATAGAGGGCTATGGTGAAAAAGGAAATATCCTCTGATGAAATCTGGAAAGAAGCTTTCTGAGAAACTGCTTAGTGTTCTGTTAATTCATCTCACAGAGTTACATCTGTATTTCGTGGATCTCTTTGCTAGGATTACTTCTGTGTAATCTGAGTGCAGAAGTTTCGGATCCCTTGGAAGACTATAGGGCCAAAGGAAATATCCTCTGATAACAAAGAGAAGGAAGCTTTCTAGAAACTTCTTTGTGTTCTGTGAAATGAACTCACAGAGTTAAAGCTTTCCCTTCAAGAAGCCTTTCGCTAAGGCAGTTCTTGTGAAATTGGCAAATTGATATTTGGAACCCCGTAGAGGGCTATGGGGAAAAAGGTAATATCCTCAGTTGAAATCTGGAAAGAAGCTTTCTGAGAAACTGCTTAGTGTTCTGTTAATTCATCTCACAGTGTTACACCTGTATTTGATGGATCTCTTTGCTAGTCTTATTTCTGTTTAATCTGAGAACCGATATTTCGGATCCCTTTAAAGACTATAGGGCCAAAGGAAATATCCTCCGATAACAAAGACAAAGAAGCTTTCTGAGCAACTTCTTTGTGTTCTGTGAAATCATCTCACAGAAATACAGCTTTCCCCTCAAGAAGCCTTTCGCTAAGACAGTTCTTGTGGAATTGGCAAAGTGAAATTTTGAAGCCCATAGAGGGTTATGGTGAAAAAGGAAATATGCTAGCTGAAATCTGGAAGGAAGCTTTCTGTGAAACTGCTTAGAGTTCTGCTAATTCATCTCACAGAGTTACATCTGTATTTCGTGGATCTCTTTGCTAGCCTTATTTCTGTGGAATCTGAGAACAGATATTTCGGATCCTTTTGAAGACTATAGGGCCAAAGGAAATATCCTCCGATAAAAAGAGAAAGAAGCTTTCAGAGAAACTTCTTTGTGTTCTGTGAAATCATCTCACAGAGTTACAGCTTTCCTCTCAAGAAGCCTTTCGCTAAGACAGTTCTTTTGGAATTGGCAAAGTGATATTTGGAAGCCCATAGAGGGCTATGGTGAAAAAGGGAACATCCTCAGATGAAATCTGGAAAGAAGCTTTCTGAGAAACTGCTTAGTGTTGTGTTAATTCTTCTCACAGAGTTACATCTGTATTTCGTGGATCCCTTTGCTAGCCTTATTTCTGTGGAATGTGAGAACAGATATTTCGGATCCCTTTGAAGACTATAGGTACAAAGGAAATATCCTCTGATAACAAAGAGAAAGAAGCTTTCTGCGAAAGTTCTTTGTGTTCTGTGAAATCATCTCACAGAATTACAGTTTTCCCCTCAAGAAGCCTTTCGCTAAGACAGTTCTTGTGGAATTGCTAAGTGATATTTGGAAGCCCATAGAGGGCTATGGTGAAAAAGGAAATATCCTCTGATGAAATCTTGAAAGAAGCTTTCTGAGAAACTGCTTAGTGTTCTGTTAATTCATCTCACAGAGTTACATCTGTATTTCCTGGATCTCTTTGCTAGGATTACTTCTGTGCAATCTGAGTGCAGATATTTCGGATCCCTTGGAAGACTGTAGGGCCAAAGGAAATATCCTCTGATAACAAAGAGAAGGAAGCTTTCTAGAAACTTCTTTGTGTTCTGTGAAAGCAACTCACAGAGTTAAAGCTTTCCCCTTAAGAGGCCTTTCGCTAAGGTAGTTCTTGTGGAATTGGCAAAGTGATATTTTGAAACCCGTAGAGGGCTATGTGGAAAAAGGAAATACCCTCAGATGAAATCTGGAAAGAAGCTTTCTGAGAAACTGCTTAGTCTTGTGTTAATTCATCTCACGGAGTTACACCTGTATTTCATGGATCACTTTGCCAGCCTTATTTCTGTGGAATCTGGGAACAGATATTTCAGATCCCTTTAAAGACTATAGGGCCAAAGGAAATATCCTCCGATTACAAAGAAAAAGAAGCTTTCTGAGAAACTTCTTTGTGTTCTGTGAAATCATCTCCCAGAGTTACAGCTTTCCCCTCAAGAACCCTTTCGCTAACACGGTTCTTGTGGAATTGGCATAGTGATATTTGGAAGCCCATAGAGGGCTATGGGGAAAAAGGAAATATCCTCAGATGAAATCTGGAAAGAAGCTTTCTGAGAAACTGCTTAGTGTTGCGTTAATTCATCTCACAAAGTAACATCTGTATTTCGTGTATCCCTTTGCAAGCCTTATTTCTGTGGAATGTGAGAACAGATATTTCGGATCCATTTGAAGACTATAGGGCCAATTAAATATCCTCAGATAACAAATAGAAAGAAGCTTTCTAAGAAACTTCTTTGTGTTCTGTGAAATCATCTCACAGAGTTACAGCTTTCCCCTCAAGAAGCCTTTCGATAAGACAGTTCTTTTGGAATTGGTAAAGTGATATTTGGAAGCCCGTAGAGGGCTATGGGGAAAAAGGAAATATCCTCAGATGAATTCTGGAAAGAAGCTTTCTGAGAAACTGGTTAGTGCTGGGTTAATTCATCTCACAGGGTTACATCTGTATTTCGTGGATCTCTTTGCTAGCCTTATTTCTGTGGAATCTGAGAACAGATATTTCCTTTTTCACCATAGCCCT
>NW_020261621.1:0-3354 GCF_003255815.1 Theropithecus gelada
ATTACCAAAGTGTACAGCCATGAAATCCATTACTAACCCTGAGACTCGGGCAAGAGGTGACGGGTCAGCTAAGTGGAAGAACAGTAGCAAAGTATAATGGAATAAGACGGGGAGGCTTCCAATCACAGAAGGACGGTAAACATAGATACAAGCTGGGTGACCTCCACCCCTGTATTCAATCCCCCAAGGTAATGTGGGGAAGACACCTGTAACTCAGTAAAATCACATCTAAATCCTTAAAAAGGATTCTTCTCCTCTATACCTCATTAGTCAAAACCCTCATGGGCACTTTATCCAGATATGAACATAAAATTGCATTTTCTGCACATCTAATAGCAATAATTCAGGACCATTACAATAGTCCAGGTGGTGAGGATACAGTGAGACTGGCACTCCTTTGATGCTTCTCTTGAAAAATGTACATGGTGCCATTGTTTGCAGCATCATTTGGCAATATGTATTAAGAAGCTATAAAATGTTTATAGCCTTTGGCCTACAAATCATACCTCTGGGAATTTTTAGGAATACAATAATCAGAGATGCTGACAAAGACTTATGTACAGAATGTTCTTTGCAGCATTATTCACAATGGCTGAAAATTGGAAGCAACTTCAATGACCAATCAATAGGAAATAAGTAAAGAAAATCGGGGGAAGTCTACAATAAAAATTATATTGCTTTATTTTGATGCTACTGGTTAAATGAGGGAGCTTCCTAATGGGGCATATTAAACTTAATAGATCTCAAAGACAACTCTTGTTTTCACCCTCTAATGTGACTCTCTTCTCTTCTCTCAGTGAAAAGCACTGAGATGAGAAGAGTCCCCATCTTCCAGTTCCTCAAGTCAAAAATCTAGAATTTGTTCTTGATTTTCTTTCTCTCTCACTGGAGAGCCACTGCCACACTCAGTCCTGCTGAGGCTGCTTTCAGATGAATACCTCTGGGTCATCCCCTTCCCTATCTACACCCTCCCCCTCCCCCACCTTCCTCTCCTCCCTCTCTCTTCCTCCCTGTCCCTTATCTACTTCCTCCCCTCCCCTATTACTCCCTCCTCTCCCTATCTGCTCCTGTCCCTCCCCTTCCCACCCTACCTCACCCTGCCATCACACCATCATCACTAGGTCTCCTCACTCAAAGATGACCCCAGTGTCCTCCTCCTACACGGGGGGCTCCCAGCTTCCTTCTTCAGCCCAGAGCCCATTGTGTGCCCATAGCCAGAGACCTCCCATGGAATGTAAGTCCTTCACTCACTCCCTGTTGGATCCCGCGCCAGTGGATTACTTGCTATTTAGAGCAAAACACAAAGCTCTTCCTGTGGAACTGAGCTTCGACTGTTGGGGGACATAAGAGGCAGCCACTGGCCCAACCAGCCAAGGCCTAAAGCTCGCAGAAGAGAAATTCTCATTAGCAGAATTTTCAGTCATTGGAGCTGAGCTGCGGGATGTTTAAGTGTGGAGACCTAGCACAAAATGTACCAGTGGGGGGCTGGTCCAAGTCTTCACTCCCCTACCATGCTCCCCACCTCTGTACTGTGTGCTCCTGTCACTCTAGCTTCCTTCCGCGTGGAATGCCTCCTTTGTCTTCTGTGGTCACACCTCTGCACTGAGCCCTACGAGACCCACCAACTTCAGAAGCTGCCCCTGACACCTCGAGCAGTAGGCAGGTGTGTTCTGTGCTGTCCATGCCCTTCCTTTGTACCTATAAGCTGGTGACTCTGTTCTGTAGATAGTTGGGTCCCTGTCTCATCTTCCCAGCCGGACTGTGAGGTACTCATGGTGGGATCTATGGCTGATCCATCTCAGGGAGTCCCGTGGAGCTTGACCTAATGCCCGCCACGTGGGAATCTCAGAGAGGAGACGGCATGTGCAAAGGCTGGAGATCTGATAGCACCTGTGGCAATATATAAGATTCCATGCATGTAAAGGGCAACAAAATAGAGCAATGTTAGATAAAATAAATATCCGTGAGTACATACTGATAGAAATAAATGATTAAATAAGTTAATGAATGAGGGAAAAGAGATAAATTTCCCATGCAGGATTTCAAATAAATTATGTTATATATTCCACCCCAAAGGACGGCGAGAACAACTCCCCACTCCTTAAGTGTGGGCTGCACACAGTGACTTATTCTCCAAAGAGGACAGTATGGAAGAGGGGACAAAGAGAAACTCTGCAGTGGAGAATCCTGACGAGCACTACCTCTGCCAGATCTTTAGTGATGTCAGTCATCCCCCTTTTTATATTGATAATTTTCTCTTTTTTCCCAATCAATCCAGTTGGACATTTGTCATTCTTATTGATTTTCCCAAAGAACAAGATTGTGGATTTATTGATTTTTTTTTCCTATTTTTATTTCATTGATTCCCATTTTGATCTTTATTATTCCTTTTCTGCTGATTACTTTAAATTTAATTTGCTCTTCCTGTTTTATATTCTTTTTTTTTTTTTTTTTTTTTTTGAGACAGAGTCTTACTCTGTTGCCCAGGCTGGAGTGCCGTGGCACAATCTCTGCTCACTGCAACCTCCACCTCCTGGGTTCAAGCGATTCTCCTGCCTCAGTCTCCCAAGTATCTGGGATTACAGGCACCAGTCACCACGCCTAGCTATTTTTTGTATTTTTTGTAGAGACGGTGTTTCACCATGTTGGGCAGGCTGGTCTCGAACTCGCAACCTCAGGTGATCTGCCCACCTTGACCTTCCCCAAGTGCTGGGATTACAGGCGTGAGCCACTGCACCCGGACTATGTTCTTAAATTAGGAACTGAGGTTGCTGATCTGAGACCCTTCTTCTTTTCTAATATAGCAATTAATATCATACATTTCCCTCCTCCTACACGGGGGGCTCCCAGCTTCCTTCTTCAGCCTGGAGCCCATTGTGACAACCCACAAATTCTATGTTGTTTTTCTATTTCCAATAACTTTAAATGACTTTCTAATATTCCTTTAGATTTCTTCTTTGACCTATGAGTTATTTAGAAGTGAGCTAATTTCCAAATATTTGGGGATTTTTAAAGGATCTTTCTATTACTGGTTTTTAATTTTTTTCCATTGTGGCCAGAGAACATACTTTGTAGTTGAATACTTTTTAATTTATTGAGGCTTTTTAATGGGCTATAATGTGGTCTGTCTCCATAAATATTCCATGCACAGTTGAGAAAAATGTATATTTTGCTTTTGTCGGTGGAGTATTCTATAAATATAAATCAGGTCAAGTTGGTTGATAGTGTTCAAGTCCACTACATTCTTGCTGATTTTCTGCCTATTTATTCTATGAACTATTGAGAGTGGGATTTGTCCGGAGCTGCACGCCCCGGCCATAGCAAATAATAATTAATGATTAAACGCCCGAGCTC
>NW_020261622.1:0-93 GCF_003255815.1 Theropithecus gelada
GGAGCTTGCAGTGAGCTGAGATCCGGCCACTGCACTCCAGCCTGGGCGACAGCGCGAGACTCCGTCTCAAAAAAAAAAAAAAAAAAAAAAAAA
>NW_020261622.1:193-3354 GCF_003255815.1 Theropithecus gelada
AAAAAAAAAAAAAAAAAAAAAAAATTTTCACTTTATTCTCTTTTCTTGTCTAAAAGATGACCAATTCTCTTTCTTGTTTTTTGTTTTGTTTTGTTTTTGGCCTTTAAGTAATCGGAAACACACAGAGACACAGATAAACCATAAAAACATTAGCTGGGCATGATGGCATCCACCTGTAGTCCCAACTACCTGGGAGGCTGAGGCAGAAGGATCAATTGAATCCAGGAGGCAGAGGTTGCAGTAAGCCGAGATCGCACCCCTGAACTCCAGCCTGGGTGACAGAGTGAGACTCTGCCTCAAAACAAAAACAAAAACAAAAACAAACAAACAACAAAAAAAAAAAAACAAAAAAAGCATTATAAAAAGGTAGGCATGAAATATATTTTTATTTTTGCTTTTATGTATTCAATACAGCAATATATATTATTATTCAGAAATGTAATACAAAATTCTGTTCCAAACTTAACGTTACACATTAAAATCAGAAAAAAGGTCTAAAATGGAACATCACTGATTAAAGCAACTTAACGTATTGACTACATATAAGGAAAACAATAGGCTTGACTCTATGAGATGTTACAATGAAGGTGGTAATCTGGTAATAGCAATCATTAGATACAAGGCAATAGTCTTAAGTACTGAGAATAATTCACTTGACTTGGGCTTCAGACTTTAGACAGCCAGGCAATCAGGAAGTCCTCTTTTTCTGGGTCTACAGCTAATGAGGAATAAAGATTGTTAAGGGCCTACTATGCTGGGCGCGGTGGCTCACGCCTGGAATCCCAGCACTTCAGGAGGCTGAGGCAGGTGGATCACCTGAGGTCAGGAATTCGAGACCAGCCTGGACAACATGGTGAAACCCCATCTCTACTAAAATTACAAAAATTAGCCAGGCATGGTGGTGTGCTCCTGTAGTCCCAGCGACTCAGGAGGCTGAGGCAGGAGAATCGCTGGAACCCAGGAGGGGGAGGTTGCAGTGAGCCTAGATCGTACCACTGTACTCCAGCCTGGGCAACAGAGCGAGACTCCATCTGAAAAAAAAAGAAAAAGAAAAAAGGGGGGATGCCTACTATGTGCCAGGCACTTTTCATATTTTGTTTCATTTCAAGTGGAAACAGTACATATTTTTTTTTAGAAATGGACATACCATTTAAAAAAGCATTCCCAATCCTGGACATTTTCTTAGAAATGGTTCAACACAGTTATCTAGGTAGAGTGATTTTATCTTTTCATGGCTGTAAGAACACACAATGCTGCCTGCAGCGTTTCAGGATGCATGAAGACATCGTTGTATAACAGAAAATTTTTTTTTGTTGTCCATGCTGGAATGCAGTCGCATGATTTCAGCTCACTGCAGCCTCAACCTGGCAGGCTCAAGTGATCCTCCCACCTCAGCCTCCCGAGTAGCTGGGACTACAGACCTGCACTACCACACCTAGCTAATTTCTGTATCTTTTGTAGAGACGGGTCTCACTATGTTGCCCAGGCTGGTCTCGAACTCGTGGTCTTAAATGACCTACTTACTGGGCCTCTCAAAGTGCTAGGATTATAGGCATGAGCCAGTGTGCCCGGCCAATAACACCATTTTTTTTTTTAGAAAGAAAATTTAAATCCAGCAACAAAAGAAAAGAGGAAATATTTACTGTTAAGTCCTAGGGATCAAGTTCATTAAGTTCACTTGCTTATCAAGCGAATAAATAAATCATAGCCTGTCTTACCTTGGAGGTGACATCAATTCCAGTGATGAAGCTGCCAGCCTTGTTTTCATATCTTCTGCTCGTGTCCTAACACAAAGGGGAAGGGTGAGAAATTCAGACAGCAATTGAGGAAAAACCTATGATAAAAGTCAGGCTGGCCGGGCGCGGTGGCTCAAGCCTGTAATCCCAGCACTTTGGGAGGCCGAGACAGGCGGATCACGAGGTCAGGAGATCAAGACCATCCGGGCTAACACGGTGAAACCCCGTCTCTACTAAAAATACAAAAAATTAGCCGGGCGTGGTGGCGGGCGCCTGTAGTCCCAGCTACTCGGGAGGCTGAGGCAGGAGAATGGCGTAAACCCGGGAGGCGGAGCTTGCAGTGAGCTGAGATTCGGCCACTGTACTCCAGCCTGGGTGACAGAGCGAGACTCCGTCTCAAAAAAAAAAAAGAGAAAAAAAAAAAAAAAAAAAAGTCGGGCTGACAGCTGGTTCTTCTTTTTTATTTTTTTTCATTTTTATTTTTTTGTGACAGTGTCTCGCTCTGTTGACCAGGCTGGAGTGCAGTAGAATGATCACAGCTCACTGCAGCCTCGACTCCCCAGGCTCAAGCCATCCTCCCACCTCAGCTTCCCCAGTAGCTGGGCCCTCAGGTATATGCCACCACACCCAGCTCATTTTTTTTTTTAATTTTTGTAGAGACAGGGTCTCCCTATGTTGCCCAGGCTGGTCTCCAACTCCTGGGCTAAAGCAGTCCTCCTGCCTCAATCTCCCAAAGTGTTAGGATTACATGCATGAGCCACCACACAGAGTCTGGTTCTTTTTGTTTATCTGTTTGTGTTTTGAGATGGAGTCTTGCTCTATCACCTAGGCTGGAGTGCAGTGGTGCAAACTCGGCTCACTGCAACCGCTACCTCCCGGGTTCAAGCGATTCTCCTGTCTCAGCCTCCTGAGTAGCTGGGATTACAGGCATGTGCCACCATGGCCAGCTAATTTTTGTATTTTTAGTAGAGACGAGGTTTCACCATGTTGGCCGGCTGGTCTCAAACTCCTGACCTCAGGTGATCCGTCTGTCTCACCCTGCCAAAGTGCTGGGATTACAGGCATGAGCCACCGCACCTGGCCAGTCTGGTTCTTTTTGAAGAGTCATTCTTTTCAAAACCCTTCCCCACTCCTGACAACCTTTTATTAAGAAGCCCCATCCCAGTGATTCCATGGTATCAATCAAGCACTCCAATAAGAAGAGCAGAGCCTGTCCAAAACCTGAAGTGATTCCATCAACTGAAAGTATCCATGTAAAGAAAAATCTAGGCCGGGCGCGGTGGCTCAAGCCTGTAATCCCAGCACTTTGGGAGGCCGAGATGGGCGGATCACGAGGTCAGGAGATCGAGACCATCCTGGCTAACACGGTGAAACCCCATCTCTACTAAGAAATACAAAAAATAGCCGGGCGAGGTGGCAGCGCCT
>NW_020261623.1:0-3353 GCF_003255815.1 Theropithecus gelada
TTTTTTCTGTGCTACCAAATCCTCCCTATTGAGAATACGTTCCCCTGCCTCTAGGCATATAAATTGTGAGACTTGAACCATAATAAGACTTTTATTAGTAACATCATGTCCTTTTGGCAAAGGGCCACACTCTCTAATAGCTAATTTATATACTCCTCTATTAGGAGACAAAGTATAAGGCTGAGTAATAACTAAGTCAGCAGCGGCGCTCTGCTTAGTTGCCACATAAAGCTGAGAAACTGGGGTAAGGTGTGGGATCCTTAAGGAGGACTTGAATTTATTCCTTAATGTTGTAGGCCATTGCTCACTGGGTATTGTATGCAGATTTAGTCAATAACAAATATTTGTAAACAAATAAGGTGATTACAGGTACAGAAATTCAGTTAGTAGCTTACTATTCAATAGAGTATCTGCTTTGTAAAAGATGGTGGACCACAAAATACTCAACGAATTTTGGTTTTCAAAACACTGTGATGCTATCCAAGGCTAAATGGATACTTGAAATTGGGATTGGATCTGGTGCTGAGATACAACTTTTACTTAGTTATTGATTTTTCTTTCCTCCGATTATTCCAAGGAGGGTGACTACCATTTTTGTACTTTATAGAGCAGTCTAGAGGAAAGGGTTAAGCATGTAAGCTCTGGGGACAGAAAGTCATATTTTCAAAATATAATAGCTATATGACCTTGGATACATTTATAAAACTGTCTTAACTCTGTTTTCCTGTCTACAAAATGGTAATAATTATAAAATTTGTCAGTCTTAAAGGGATGTTGGAAGAACTAAATGCAAGTGAAGATTTTTTCACAGTAGTAGACACATAGTAAGTACTCAGTATACTATGGCTATTATTACTGTTATTATTGTTAATATTACGTCTATTAATTTTAGCTCTTTAATGTAACAAGTGCAGAACCATAATCTCACATCCTTCAGAGTCATGCTGATCTTGTATTTTTTGGTCCTTTGACTAGTTTAGTCATTTATTACAAGAAACCTAGTTAGTTTGTGCATTCTTTTCCTTTCTTATATTTCTCATTTGTAAAGACTGATAAACCAACTACACTTTCAGACCTGGTGACATAAATTGTTGGGGTCCCAAGCCTGTGGGCCCCGGCTCCCATTTCCCAGGAGAGGAGACAGTAAATTTCCACTTTTATCAGTTTTGAAATGACATTTATTTGTCCAATGTCGACCTTTACCACAACATTTGTACACCTCTGAAGGCAGCTTTCTGCCTTGAGGGATAAAAGTGTTCAATTTTTATGACATTCTTTTTTTTTGAAATGTCTAGGTTTACCACACTGCAAACAAACACCTTGTTTGTTATTTCCTTTTAAGGCTTTAGACAAAGCTCCAGCAAATAATTGAGCATCATAAATAGCCCCTCCAACACTAACACAAGTTTTAATATATTTATCTAAATTGGCCCCATTGGCCTTTAACGATTTTAACAATTTTTAACAGTCAGCATAAGCATTTTTAAAAGACAATGTTTATAACAAAATTTTTGAAGCAAGGCCAGCACCCACAATTTTGAAGACAGCATCCTGAAGACGGGCTACGAAATCTGAATATTGTTCATTTGTGCCCTATAAAATCTTCACAGAGGAAAGGGAAGATTTTCCTGTTATCTCTACCTTATTTTAGGCCCTTAAAAACAAAGTTTTGATTTGAGTAAAGGCAACATCATCTAAACCAGCCTGAGCATTAAGAGTAGCATATTGGCCCGTGCCTGTGAGTTGTTCCTCAGTGGGTCCAGGGGGATCACACATAATATTTTTCCTAGCCTATACATGTGCCTTGTTCATTTACCAGCTGTGCAATTGTAACCACTGAGAACGATCAAGAAAAGCCTTCCCCAAAGTCTTCCAGTCTATAGGAATCATCAAATTTTCTGATGAAAAAACATCAAGAAGACCAAGGATAAAAGGAGATTGAGATCCACAGTTAGAAATGGCAGCTTTCATTTCTTTTTAAAAATTTAATTTGTAAGGCATTAAATTGGACATTATTGCCACCATTTGAAAACTAAGCATTAGGAGCAAAAGAAGCACAAATAATTGGAAACAGATCCAGCTCCTTAAATTTTTTTTTTTAATTAAAAGTATATATAATATATAATAATACTCATATCCCCAAATATAAAGAATCTCAACATATTAATAAGAAAAGGCAAATAACCCAACCAAAAGTAGCAGAACAAAGAAATGACAATAAACCTATATGTCTAACATCATTACTCACTAGGAAATATGTATATTAATACCAAATTGAGAATCATTACATACACAATACAATGGTTAAAATTTAAAAACACAGAAAATATCAAGAGGTAGTTAATGTGTTAAGCAACTCGAATACTCAACTTCTGTTTGGAGTGTAAATTGGTGGAACCTATGCACCCCTATAACATAACAATTTCCTAGCTGGGGTTATTAATACTATATTAATATTAATAGTTAATATTAATGTGTTTATTTATTGACTATTGAAATACTCATAATATTTTAACAAACAATAAGATATACATATACACTGGTTTTAACATATTAAACAGGTGTTTAGTATAAATTTAAAGTATGTCTGATGTGAACAGGGCTTCAACTTTGCCAAACAAAGGCAAAGATAAGGAAGCCGGGGGATTGGAGGCTCTGGAAAATCCTCTTTTAACAGGGCAGAAGAAAAAGAAACAGGGAAAGCTCGCAAAGGTGAATTAGAAGAATATATCTGTAATATTTGTTGAAGCATTTCCATAATACACTGCATGTCAGAATTTCCCTTAGAAGAAGGAAGAGCTGGCTTTTTCTCTTCTCCCCCTTTTGCTACCCTGGCACAAATGGGCTCCATTTCAGATTTATTTTATTTTATTTTATTTTTCCAAATCCTCAGATACCTTTCCTCCTGTGGCTACATTACCACACTCCGAATCAGTCTCAAGTAACTCTAATGTCTGAGTGATAGAGTTACACAAGGTCCACAATTTTAGAGGCATAATATCCCCTAAGTGGAGAGCTCTAAGCAGAGTTTTTACTACCTGTAACCATTCTCTGCGATTCAGCTGAACTTTAGTCTGATACTGAAACCAGTAACAATGTTGTTCAACATGGGCAAACAATCGCTTCAAAGTCTTTTTCTTTCACTTCTACTCCCATAGACAGCAACAGTCCTTGAAACAGCCATAAATATTCTGAGGCCAGAGAGATGGAATTCCCATAATGAAAGCTTAAGAAGGTTCCCCTTAACAATATCTGAGCCTTACCCGCTCCTAGGGGGTTCCCCTTCTTGTTCTCCCCTACTCACCGGTGCTGACCCTGCTCGCTGCGCCACTTGTTGGGGGCCGCACCGGGGG
>NW_020261624.1:0-3160 GCF_003255815.1 Theropithecus gelada
AGGCGCTGCCACCTCGCCCGGCTATTTTTTGTATTTCTTAGTAGAGATGGGGTTTCACCGTGTTAGCCAGGATGGTCTCGATCTCCTGACCTCGTGATCCGCCCATCTCGGCCTCCCAAAGTGCTGGGATTACAGGCTTGAGCCACCGCGCCCGGCCTAGATTTTTCTTTACATGGATACTTTCAGTTGATGGAATCACTTCAGGTTTTGGACAGGCTCTGCTCTTCTTATTGGAGTGCTTGATTGATACCATGGAATCACTGGGATGGGGCTTCTTAATAAAAGGTTGTCAGGAGTGGGGAAGGGTTTTGAAAAGAATGACTCTTCAAAAAGAACCAGACTGGCCAGGTGCGGTGGCTCATGCCTGTAATCCCAGCACTTTGGCAGGGTGAGACAGACGGATCACCTGAGGTCAGGAGTTTGAGACCAGCCGGCCAACATGGTGAAACCTCGTCTCTACTAAAAATACAAAAATTAGCTGGCCATGGTGGCACATGCCTGTAATCCCAGCTACTCAGGAGGCTGAGACAGGAGAATCGCTTGAACCCGGGAGGTAGCGGTTGCAGTGAGCCGAGTTTGCACCACTGCACTCCAGCCTAGGTGATAGAGCAAGACTCCATCTCAAAACACAAACAGATAAACAAAAAGAACCAGACTCTGTGTGGTGGCTCATGCATGTAATCCTAACACTTTGGGAGATTGAGGCAGGAGGACTGCTTTAGCCCAGGAGTTGGAGACCAGCCTGGGCAACATAGGGAGACCCTGTCTCTACAAAAATTAAAAAAAAAAAATGAGCTGGGTGTGGTGGCATATACCTGAGGGCCCAGCTACTGGGGAAGCTGAGGTGGGAGGATGGCTTGAGCCTGGGGAGTCGAGGCTGCAGTGAGCTGTGATCATTCTACTGCACTCCAGCCTGGTCAACAGAGCGAGACACTGTCACAAAAAAATAAAAATGAAAAAAAATAAAAAAGAAGAACCAGCTGTCAGCCCGACTTTTTTTTTTTTTTTTTTTTCTCTTTTTTTTTTTTGAGACGGAGTCTCGCTCTGTCACCCAGGCTGGAGTACAGTGGCCGAATCTCAGCTCACTGCAAGCTCCGCCTCCCGGGTTTACGCCATTCTCCTGCCTCAGCCTCCCGAGTAGCTGGGACTACAGGCGCCCGCCACCACGCCCGGCTAATTTTTTGTATTTTTAGTAGAGACGGGGTTTCACCGTGTTAGCCCGGATGGTCTTGATCTCCTGACCTCGTGATCCGCCTGTCTCGGCCTCCCAAAGTGCTGGGATTACAGGCTTGAGCCACCGCGCCCGGCCAGCCTGACTTTTATCATAGGTTTTTCCTCAATTGCTGTCTGAATTTCTCACCCTTCCCCTTTGTGTTAGGACACGAGCAGAAGATATGAAAACAAGGCTGGCAGCTTCATCACTGGAATTGATGTCACCTCCAAGGTAAGACAGGCTATGATTTATTTATTCGCTTGATAAGCAAGTGAACTTAATGAACTTGATCCCTAGGACTTAACAGTAAATATTTCCTCTTTTCTTTTGTTGCTGGATTTAAATTTTCTTTCTAAAAAAAAAAATGGTGTTATTGGCCGGGCACACTGGCTCATGCCTATAATCCTAGCACTTTGAGAGGCCCAGTAAGTAGGTCATTTAAGACCACGAGTTCGAGACCAGCCTGGGCAACATAGTGAGACCCGTCTCTACAAAAGATACAGAAATTAGCTAGGTGTGGTAGTGCAGGTCTGTAGTCCCAGCTACTCGGGAGGCTGAGGTGGGAGGATCACTTGAGCCTGCCAGGTTGAGGCTGCAGTGAGCTGAAATCATGCGACTGCATTCCAGCATGGACAACAAAAAAAAATTTTCTGTTATACAACGATGTCTTCATGCATCCTGAAACGCTGCAGGCAGCATTGTGTGTTCTTACAGCCATGAAAAGATAAAATCACTCTACCTAGATAACTGTGTTGAACCATTTCTAAGAAAATGTCCAGGATTGGGAATGCTTTTTTAAATGGTATGTCCATTTCTAAAAAAAAATATGTACTGTTTCCACTTGAAATGAAACAAAATATGAAAAGTGCCTGGCACATAGTAGGCATCCCCCCTTTTTTCTTTTTCTTTTTTTTTCAGATGGAGTCTCGCTCTGTTGCCCAGGCTGGAGTACAGTGGTACGATCTAGGCTCACTGCAACCTCCCCCTCCTGGGTTCCAGCGATTCTCCTGCCTCAGCCTCCTGAGTCGCTGGGACTACAGGAGCACACCACCATGCCTGGCTAATTTTTGTAATTTTAGTAGAGATGGGGTTTCACCATGTTGTCCAGGCTGGTCTCGAATTCCTGACCTCAGGTGATCCACCTGCCTCAGCCTCCTGAAGTGCTGGGATTCCAGGCGTGAGCCACCGCGCCCAGCATAGTAGGCCCTTAACAATCTTTATTCCTCATTAGCTGTAGACCCAGAAAAAGAGGACTTCCTGATTGCCTGGCTGTCTAAAGTCTGAAGCCCAAGTCAAGTGAATTATTCTCAGTACTTAAGACTATTGCCTTGTATCTAATGATTGCTATTACCAGATTACCACCTTCATTGTAACATCTCATAGAGTCAAGCCTATTGTTTTCCTTATATGTAGTCAATACGTTAAGTTGCTTTAATCAGTGATGTTCCATTTTAGACCTTTTTTCTGATTTTAATGTGTAACGTTAAGTTTGGAACAGAATTTTGTATTACATTTCTGAATAATAATATATATTGCTGTATTGAATACATAAAAGCAAAAATAAAAATATATTTCATGCCTACCTTTTTATAATGCTTTTTTTGTTTTTTTTTTTGTTGTTTGTTTGTTTTTGTTTTTGTTTTTGTTTTGAGGCAGAGTCTCACTCTGTCACCCAGGCTGGAGTTCAGGGGTGCGATCTCGGCTTACTGCAACCTCTGCCTCCTGGATTCAATTGATCCTTCTGCCTCAGCCTCCCAGGTAGTTGGGACTACAGGTGGATGCCATCATGCCCAGCTAATGTTTTTATGGTTTATCTGTGTCTCTGTGTGTTTCCGATTACTTAAAGGCCAAAAACAAAACAAAACAAAAAACAAGAAAGAGAATTGGTCATCTTTTAGACAAGAAAAGAGAATAAAGTGAAAATTTTTTTTTTTTTTTTTTTTTTTT
>NW_020261624.1:3260-3353 GCF_003255815.1 Theropithecus gelada
TTTTTTTTTTTTTTTTTTTTTTTTTGAGACGGAGTCTCGCGCTGTCGCCCAGGCTGGAGTGCAGTGGCCGGATCTCAGCTCACTGCAAGCTCC
>NW_020261625.1:0-9167 GCF_003255815.1 Theropithecus gelada
ACATCACACACCGGGGCCTATCATGGGGAGGGGGGAGGGGGGAGGGATTGCATTGGGAGTTATACCTGATGTAAATGACGAGTTGATGGGTGCTGATGAGTTGATGGGTGCAGTACAGCAACATGACACAAGTATACATATGTAACAAACCTGCACGTTATGCACATGTACCCTAGAACTTAAAGTATAATAAAAAAATAATAAAACTAATAAACTAAAAACTAATAAAAATAAAAATTAACAAAAAGGGATTTCTTGGTGAGCCACAAATATATAGTTGAAAGGCTTTACAAATCACAGTATTTTGTCTAATAAGAGAATTGCTTCAGTGTTAGAGGAATCATAATAATCCTAGTATTTTTATGTCTGGCTTTATGTTTATCCCCTACCAAAAAAAATAAATAAATAAATAAAACCTGTGTCCCCCACTCAAAAAAAGATATGTTGAATTCCTAACTCCCAGCACCTCAGAATGTGAACTTATTTGGGTGTAAGTTTATTACAGATGTAATTAATTATGATGAAGTGATGCTTGAGTAGGGTGGACTCCTAATTTAACATTTTGCTTGAGGTTGAAGAGAAATTAAGACAACTTTAGCAGGCTCTAGAATACAATAAATGCAACAATAATGCAAATTTTTAAAAAATTAACTCAAAAATTTTTTGAATAGGCATTCATATGTACACAATTCAAAAGACAATAGTATATAGTGTACAGTCTAAAGTCTTCCATCCTCATTAATTATTTGTGTATCTTTCCAGAGATACTTATGCATATATTAGCACATCAGCATACCATCATTAGGCCACCTCCCTTTTTGACACAAAGCCTATTCTGCACTGTGTTCTGTATTTCTACTGTTCCACCTAACACTGAACTAATACTGAATCCTGGAGATCTTTTCATGTCAACCCATGAGTATTTCTTCCTACTCATACTTCTATGGCTACATGGGTATCTAACAATTTTCTAACTAGTGACCCTTGGATATTTAGATGTTTTCAATATTTAATTCTGCTTTTTAAAACATAAAGGAATGGAAACTTTTAGATAAGGATGGCGGAGCAAAACTTCATCACAGATTTAAGCCTTCCTAACATATAGTGAATACAAAGTGAATACAAAGTGGTAAAAGGTTATGCTATAAACTGAAAAATTGAAGGCCAAAGGAAAGAAACAGAAGATTCTATATCAAAACAGAAGATTCTATATCAAAACAGCTCCTAATTTTGCTGTCACCCCAATCCTCATGCCAGAAAGGCAAATGAAAATAGAAGGTGAGCTGACAAAATCCTGGTATTTCTGACAGCTCCAGTCTGGAGAGATGCTGACTGTGACTATGATAGACAGTGTAGGGAAAAGTCACAATGAAGCCCTTGAGAACAGGATCTCAGTAGAACTAAAAATGGCCTCTAGGAGATTGCGTTTTCAAATGAGGCAAAGATTTTCAGAGCAGGAAATACCCCTGGTTGTATGGATTGGGCTCTTTATAGGACATTTAAAAAAAAAATCCAATGGTAAAATAGAGGCAGTTATTTTTTAGAAGTGGTGCTTTGATTTTCAGGTGCTCTCCTCCCTTTTTCAACACAACAAACTCTTACAATGTAGATTAATGGATAGAAAACATGATCCTGTCCTGAATCTGTAGTTTGGATAAATTGTGACAGTATCAAAAAGATTTCATCCTCACTATGTCAGGGAAAATTAACATCCATATTAGAAATACATTTGTTACCAACAGCAAGGCTTTTAAAAATGGCCAGTAACTAAATAAACATGGCAAAACAGTGGGTAAAAGGAATGTAGCAATGCAAGATAAATGAAGTACCCAGTAGGGAAAATATATTGTCCAAGAAAGAGAATAAAACTTTCCAAGTAGGTTTTGAGCTATAAAGAACTTAATAAAAATACAAAATCAATAAAACAACAAGTCATAGACAAGGCACTAAACAAGCATAAAATGAAAAGGGAAATTTCAGCGCTAGTAAAACAAATCAGGTTCAAAATATCAACATTTATAGCTCTAATAAATAAATTAGAAACAAGAAGAGTCAGGAAAGAGAGAGTAAAATATTGAATTTCTGTTCTGGGGAAAAGACAAGATAATAAACTCAATGAAGAAAAGTAAACAAAGAGATTTTTAAAATTATAGAAGTTTGACAGATTTGGAGGCCACAGATAAGTAGTATAAGAACAATTGCTACTCTTGGAGGAGAGAATCTAGTTAATGGAAGAGAAAAACTATTAAGAACTATACAAGGAAGAAATACTCCTAAATTAAGACAAATATTAAAACGTATCCTAGGTAGATTATAAACTTCAAAAAAACAAGACTTCTCTAGACATCTAGGCAGTAAAAAGTCTTGTCTCCTGCAATGAGTGGGAAGCAGGAAATCATAAATATCACAGATTTCTCCACAAGAGCTTTCAGTATCATCAGGAAAGTATATAAAATTCTGAGGGAAAACAAAAATCATCTAAGAATATTTTTTTGGCTGAGCCATTTATAGTAAAAGCAACACCTGACAGACATTTTTAGGCAAGAAAGAACTCAGGGATTATAACTCCTATAATATTTTCTTGAAACAGCTACTTATTGATGAAGTTCAAGTAATCAATAAGTGAATCGAATGAGGAGTCAGGAATAAAACAAATTTGAAATGAGTGTAGCAGGCAAAATTCTAACATTGCCCTCAATATTCTTATTACTAGGTTTATATACTTTATGTAATCCTTTCCCACTGAGTGTGGGTGGCACTATTAAATGAAATCAGATATCTCTTCCTTGATTAGGTTACTAATGAGTTGGCCTTGAATTAATCAAAAGAGAGATTAACTGAGTGGGCCTCACTTAATCAGGGGCACCCTTTAAAGAATATGCAGTTGCAGAGGCATGTTCTGCTGAGCTGAAAGAAAGAAAATAAACATGTTAGGATCCGCCTATGGAAAGGAGTGCCTAGTTTCTGGGCAACCACTAGCAGGATAATAGGGACACACGTTCTACAATCGTAAGAAACTGAATTTTGCCAATAATAGTTGAGCTTGGAAGAGAACTTAGTCAGCCAAACCTGGATTTCAGTCTTGTGAAACTCTGAATCCAAACCACATCTGGACCCCTGACCCATGGAAAATGCCAGATAATAAATGTGTGCTGTTTCAAGCTACTAAATTTGTGTTGATGTGTTACATAGCAATAAAAATCTAAAGTAGCGAGCTTTTAAGTATCAAATGGAGACAAAACAACTTGAGGAAATTGGATTAAAAAGTACAAAGTCAGTATTAACAATTTTGAGAAAGGAAAATTACATAGTTAATTGAAAAAGTTGGAGTAAAGGTAGGAGAACACAAAGAGGAATAATTTTATTTTTAAGGCAGGGAGTATTTAAAACTCTATAATAAAAAATTGTGGCTAAAACATAGTGACTCCAAATTCTTAATATTTACACAATATTATCCTTACTATAAGCAGGATTTAGGGGAGCTAGTGCTTTTATGGTTCTCAGGGATTAATAGATCCTGTCTATTGATCTTTTAAACTACATTAATCTATCTATCTATCTGATTGTTTGCATAGATAAATCTAGAATGAACTCAGGAATGAATACAAGAGGTTACACAGGTTATTCCAGGGCAGTGAGATTTTATGTAATTTTATGTAATTTTAGCTCCATTTTTGTATTTCTTGATATTTTTAGTAATAAAGATATTAGTTTCTCTAAAATAATTATTCCAACATTAAATGCATTACATATAAAGAGAATGAATTTAAAGCAAAAGAAACAACATTGGGAATATTATTATTAATCCCATTTTGCAGATGAGAAACTGAGGATCAATAGGATTGAGAAATGTGCCTAAGATTATGTAGCTAGTAAGTAGCCAATGATTTGTCACCAGAACTCAGACTCTATTACATGTTGATGCAGAGAATGAAGTGAATAAGAGGAATAAATAGATGCTTTTCACATTAAAAGAAGATTCAGGAAGCTGCCAACTGGTGATCTCTTTCACAAAAATTTATGAACATTCATTATGCTTTCTCAGGTGTCACATAATTCTTTTAAGGGTAGGAGTAATTTCTGGCTAGTATACTGGACAAATTTAAATATAAATTCTTTATCTACATTGTTTATAGTAATTTCATTGATTCCTTTTTCCACAACAGTGATGCAGAAATACTATACCAAACATATACTAAACATATATTTGGGGAATTTAGGAATTTGTACACAAATAATTGACTTAATTTTGAACTGGGAAAATTTTTATTTTGTTTCTCTTTGGTGATATCAAATCAAGTTCATATATATAGTTGATGTTTCAACAACATGAGTTTGAGCTGTTTCAATCTACATTTACATGCAGATTTTTTTTCTATATGTATACAGAAAAATATATATTTTTCCTATTTATATATATAAGAAAATATTTTTGGAGATTTCTGGCAATTTGAAAAATTTCACAGATGAACTGTGTACCCTAGAAATATTGAAAAAATTTAAAAAGTTAGTTATGTCATGAATGCATAAAATGTATGTAGAAACTAGTCTATTTCATCATGTACCACCATAACATATATACAAATCTGTTACAAAAAGTTAAAATTCATCAAAACTTAAGCATACAAACACAGACTGTACATGGAGCCATTCGGAGTCAAGAGAAATAGAAACAAACATAAAGATGCAGGTTGCTAGTTCACTCCTGTAATCCCAGCACTTTGGGAGGCCAAGGTGGGCAGATCATTTGAGGTCAGGAGTTCAAGAATAGCCTGGACAACGTGGCAAAACCCCTTCTCTAAAAAAATGAAAAAAATTAGCCGGGCATGATGCATGCTTTGTAATTCCAGCTACTCAGGAGGCTGGGACAGGAGAATCGCTTTAATTCCGGGTGGCAGAGGTTGCAGTGAGCAGAGATCATACCACTGCACTCGAGCCTGGGTGACAGAGGTAGACTCTGTCTCCAAAAAAAAAAGTTATAATTGCATAAGTTAATTATAGTGCACACTGTACTACTGTAGCCAACTCCTGTTTCTATTGCAGTGAACTCAAGCCTTGCAAGTATTAGCTTAAAATGCAGTGCGACACCAATCATCTCCACTTGGCAGTTCCTTTTCTCCAGTATCTCAGTAAAGTTATCTCTCACTGTTCTTGTGTATTTTTCATTTTATTTATTGCAATATTTAGTGAATAATAGCATGGCACCCATACAAAGCACCACTATACTGGAAGTTCTCCCAAGAAGCAGAAAAGAGTCAACAGTGGGCTATTAATAGTTCCGTTTTGGGGGAGTCAGAAGTTATAAGTGGATTTTTGACTGTGTGAGGGTTGTTGAACCCCTGCATTGTTCAAGGGTTCACATTCATTGACTCAACAAACACACACTAGGAATGTTAAGTGTCATAGTCTGTGCTGGAAACTAGGAATACAATGGTGAACAAATCCACTATTGTTCCTCCACTCCTGAAATTTAAATTCTATTGGAGGATACAAGCAACACGAGGAAGCAGACAAAATAAATGCAGTTTGTAATCCATTTCTATGAGTTCAGTAATACGTTGCTGAGAAAGAGAATTAGAGTGAAAAAAAACTTTCTTTAGAAATGATGGTCAGGAAAGACTTTTATTGGGAAGTTTTATTTAAGCTAAATCCCGAAGCATGAGAAGTTAGTTATATGAAGGGAGTGGATCAAGTTTGGGTTGACTATCCTGTGGCAAAGGAAACAGAATGTGTTGAGCTCTTGTGGTGTTTGGGATCTGAGGGAATTCCAGTGTGGCTGGAGTCTAGTGAAAAACAAGAGTTGGAAAGAAATCAATAACAGGTAAATCATATAGGACTTCAAAGATCACAATAAGATTGAATTTTGATATAAGTATAATGAGAGGAATTATTGAATTGTTTATGTAGGGAGATGTTAAAGGCAAGTCCTCTCATTGTAGTATAGAGTATATTAGAGAAACAAGAGAGGGTGGACTGACACCAGTTAGTACATTAAGGAATAAACAAAAGAGAGTGATGATGGTAGTTCCAGCAAGAATGAGATGGTGTCAGTGCATGAATTTAAGAGGTATAAGGGAGGTAAAATTCACAGATCCTACTTTTAGATTTAATATAAAAATAATTTACTTGTAGGATCAAGCATGATTCATAAGATTTTATAATTGATACTGCATACTTAAATTCAGCAGAGGGAAAAACAGTGGTTTAGGGGGGTAAAATAGTTTTTCTGAAGTGTGTTTTATACATTAAATTTGAGATGTCTATGAGTCATAAAAGAAGAAATGTAAAGTAGGGAATTGGATATACATATATCTTGAGCTCAAGGAAATGTCTTGGATAGAGATGTAAGTTTGAGCTCCATAGTGACACTGAGGTGTGTTTTTACCTTGTTTGTTTTTGGAAGAGACTGTGGAGAACTGGTACCATGAACTCCTTAAATATTTGGTAAAATGCACCACCAGAACCATCTAGGCCTGGTGCTTTCATTTGTCAAAGGCTTAAGTTATTAACACAATGTATTTAATAAATATTGGTCTATTCAAATGGTCTCTTTCTTTTTGTGTGAATTTTAGTAGATTGTGTCTTTTAAGGAATTGGACAATCTCATTAGGGTTATTGAATTTCTGGGCAAAAAAATTGTTTATATTATTACTTTATTACCCTTTTAGTGGTCCTAGAATCAGTAATTATGACCCCTGTTTCATTACTGATATTAGTAATTCATGGTTTCTTCCTTTTTCTCTTGATTGCCTGACTAGATGTTTATCGATCTTAAAAAAAAAAAAACAAAAACAAACAAACAAACAAAAAACCAGCTTTGGCTCTATAGCTTTTCTTTTTTCAATTTTATAACCTTTTCTTTAATTTTTTATAGTTTATTTCTTCTTATTATTTTAGGTCTATATTGTTCTTCTTTCCCAGTTCCTAAGATGGTAACTTAGATAATAGATGTTAGAGCTTCCTTCCCTTCTAAAATGTGCATTCAGTTCTATAAATTTCTCTTTAAGCACTGTTTTTGTTATAACCAACAAAATTTTTAAGGTATGTTTTATGGCCCAAAATATGGTTTCTCTTGACCTATGTTCCATATGAGTTTGAGAAGAATTTATGCTGTTGTTAGATGGAGAGTTCTGTAACTGCTGACCAGATGAAGTTGGGTGATAGAGCTGTTCAGGTCAACTATATCCTCACTGGTTTTCTACCTGCTTTATTTATCAACTACAAGTAGAGGGGTATTGAAGACCCCAACTATTATAGTGGATTTGCCTATTTCTCCTTTCCATTGCATTAGCTTTGCATCACATGTTTTTACATGATTATTGATACAGTTGGATTAAAATCTACCATATTTGTAACTGTTTTCTATTTGTTGCATTTTTCTTCTTTTTAAAATCTCCCTATTTTTTGTTTCCTATGTTTTAATGGAACATTTTATATGATTACATTTTCACTCCTCTCTTAATCCAGTAATTATACTTCTTTCAAACATTTTTAGTAGTTGCTCCAGAGTTTCTAATATATGTTTCTCAGACATTTTATATGTAGTGAAGGTACCTTATAACATAATATTGCCAATTCCTCTGACTCATCTCTAATGGCATTCCTGTCAGTCATTCATTTCACATAACTGTATATTGTAATCATCCCTCAATATATTCTTTCTTTATTACTTTAAACAAAGTTTTAGATCAATTAAGAATCAGAAAAATAAAACCTTTATTGATCTTTATTTGTGCCTTCCCTAATGTTCTTATTTTCTTGATGTAAATTCAAGTTTCTTATCTATATATTTATATTTTCTCTGTATCCTTACTTACATCTCCCTTTGCGATATTGGGCTTCCCTAAATACTCCTCCTCAGAGAGAATCTGAACTTTGCAACTCTTGCAACTCTAGTTCACTGTTATTTTACTGGAGTTCTGTGAATGTTCTGGAGAGGTTTTGGTGAGGAGAAGCATGGCATAATCCTGCTAACAAATCTCTGTCTTTTCCAGTGCACTTGGACTGTGCTTTCATAAACATTTCTTGCTTTCCACACTTCTCCCTTAGGTAAAACAGGAAGGTTCAAGGGGGCTGGAGATAGAGAAATATCCTTTCCCCAAGTGAGCGAGACTCTGGTAAGTCCTTTATCCCCAGATAGGCCTCTGTTATGAATACTCTGCACCTATTTTTAAGTGATTCTTCTTCTTCTGCCAAAGCCACAAAGGGATGTTTTTTGACTGTTCACCTTAGAAATTTGTGGAGTTGGGGGGGCGGAGCAAGATGGCCGAATAGGAACAGCTCCAGTCTCCAACTCCCAGCGCGAGCGACACAGAAGACTGGTGATTTCTGCATTTTCAACTGACGTACTGGGTTCATCTCACTGGGGAGTGCTGGACGATCGGTGCTGGTCAGCTGCTGCAGCCCGATCAGCGAGAGCTGAAGCAGGGCAAGGCATCACCTCACCTGGGAAGCGCAAGGGGGAAGGGAATCCCTTTTCCTAGCCAGGGGAACTGAGACACACAACACCTGGAAAATCGGGTAACTCCCACCCCAATACTGCGCTTTAAGCAAACAGGCACACCAGGAGATCATATCCCACACCTGGCCAGGAGGGTCCCACACCCACGGAGACTCCCTTATTGCTAGCACAGCAGTCTGTGATCTACCGGCAAGGCAGCAGCGAGGCTGGGGGAGGGGCGCCCGCCATTGCTGAGGCTTAAGTAGGTAAACAAAGCCACTGGGAAGCTCCAACTCGGTGGAGCTCACAGCAGCTCAAGGAAACCTGCCTGTCTCTGTAGACTCCACCTCTGGGGACAGGGCACAGCTACTCAACAACAACAACAAAAAAAAAGCAGCAGAAACCTCTGCAGACGCAAACGACTCTGTCTGACAGCTTTGAAGAGAGCAGTGGATCTCCCAACACGGAGGTTGAGATCTGAGAAGGGACAGACTGCCTGCTCAAGTGGGTCCCTGACCCCTGAGTAGCCTAACTGGGAGACATCCCCCACTAGGGGCAGTCTGACACCCCACACCTCACAGGGTGGAGTACACCCCTGAGAGGAAGCCTCCAAAGCAAGAATCAGACAGGTACACTCGCTGTTCAGCAATATTCTATCTTCTGCAGCCTCTGCTGCTGACACCCAGGCAAACAGGGTCTGGAGTGGACCTCAAGCAATCTCCAACAG
>NW_020261626.1:0-3353 GCF_003255815.1 Theropithecus gelada
TACCTTGGGCAGTATGGCCATTTTCACGATATTGATTCTTCCTATCCGTTGTATCTTTGTTCTCATTGGTTTCAAAGAACATCTTGATTTCTGCCTTCATTTCATTATGTACCCAGTAGTCATTCAGGAGCCGTTTGTTCAGTTTCCATGTAGTTGAGCGGTTTTGATTGAGTTTCTTAGTCCTGACTTCTAGTTTGATTGCACTGTGGTCTGAGAGACAGTTTGCTATAATTTCTGTTCTTTTACATTTGCTGAGGAGTACTTTACTTCCGACTATGTGGTCAATTTTGGAATAAGTACGATGTCGTGCTGAGAAGAATGCATATTTTGTTGATTTGGGGTGGAGAGTTGTGTAGATGTCTATTAGTTCTGCTTGGTGCAGAGTTGAGTTCAATTCCTGGATATCCTTGTTAACTTTCTGTCTCGTTGATCTGTCTAATGTTGACAGTGGGGTGTTAAAGTCTCCCATTATTATTGTATGGGAGTCTAAGTCTCTTTGTAAGTCTCTAAGGACTTGCTTTATGAATCTGGGTGCTCCTGTATTGGGTGCATATATATTTAGGATAGTTAGCTCTTCCTGATGAATTGATCCCTTTACCATTATGAAATGGCTTTCTTTGTCTCTTTTGATCTTTGATGGTTTAAAGTCTGTTTTATCAGAGGCTAGGATTGCAACCCGTGCTTTTTATTTTGTTTTCCATTTGCTTGGTCGATCTTCCTCCATCCCTTTATTTTGAGCCTATGTGTGTCTCTGCATGTGAGATGGGTCTTCTGAATACAGCAAACTGATGGGTCTTGACTCTTTATCCAATTTGCCAGTCTGTGTCTTTTAATTGGACCATTTAGTCCATTTACATTTAACGTTAATATTGTTATGTGTGAACTTGATCCTGTCATTATGATATTAGCTGGTTATGTTGCTTGCTAGTTGATGTAGTTTCTTCCTAACATCGACGGACTTTACATTTTGACATGTTTTTGCAATGGCTGGTACCTGTTGTTCCTTTCCATGTTTAGTGCTTCCTTCAGGATCTCTTGTAGGGCAGGCCTGGTGGTGACAAAATCTCCAAGCATTTGCTTGTCTGTAAAGGATTTTATTTCTCCTTCACTTATGAAACTTATTTTGGCTGGATATGAAATTCTGGGTTGAAAATTCTTTTCTTTGAGAATGTTGAGTATTGGTCCCCACTCTCTTCTGGCTAGAAGAGTTTCTGCCAAGAGATCTGCTGTTAGTCAAATGGGCTTCCCTTTGTGTGTAACCCGACCTTTCTCTCTGGCTGCCCTTAACACTTTTTCCTTCATTTCAACTTTGTTGAATCTGACAATTATGTGTCTTGGAGTTGCTCTTCTTGAGGAGTGTCTTTGTGGCGTTCTCTGTATTTCCTGAATTTGGATGTTGGCCTGCCTTACTAGGTTGGGGAATTTCTCCTGGATGATATCCTGTTGAGTGTTTTCCATCTTGGTTCCATTTTCCCTTTTCACTTACAGGTACACCAATCAGACATAGATTTGGTCTTTTCACATGATCCCATACTTCTTGGAGTCTTTGTTCATTTCTTTTTACTCTTTTTTCTCCACACTTCTCTTCTCGCTTCATTTCATTCATTTGATCTTCTATCGCTGATACTCTTTCTTCCAGTTGATCAAATCGGTTACTGAAGCTTGTGCATTTGTCACTTAGTTCTCATGTTATGGTTTTCATCTTTATCAGTTCTTTTAAGGTTTTCTCTGCATTGATTATTCTAGTTATCCATTCATCCATTCTGTTTTCAAGGTTTTTAGTTTCTTTTCGCTGGTTACGTAGTTCCTCCTTTAGCTCTGAGAAGTTTGATCAACCAAAGCCTTCTTCTCTCAGCTCATCAAAGTCATTCTCCATCCAGCTTTGTTCCATTGCTGGTGATGAGCTGCGTTCCTTTGCAGGGGAGATGTGCTCTGATTTTTTGAATTTCCAGCTTTTCTGCCCTGCTTTTTCCCCATCTTTGTGGTTTTATCTGCCTTTGGTCTTTGATGATGGTGACATACTGATGCTGATGGGGTTTTGGTGTGGATGTCCTTTCTGTTTGTTAGTTTTCCTTCTAACAGTCAGGACCCTCAGCTGTAGGTCTGCTGGAGCTTGGTTGAGGTCCACTCCAGACCCTGTTTGCCTGGGTATCAGCAGCAGAGGCTGCAGAAGATAGAATATTGCTGAACAGTGAGTGTTGCTGTCTGATTTTTGCTCTGGAAGCTTTGTCTCAGGGGTGTACCCCACCATGTGAGGTGTGAGGTGTCAGTCTGCACCTAGTGGGGGATATCTCCCAGTTAAGCTACTCAGGGGTCAGGGACCCACTTGAGCAGGCAGTCTGTCCGTTCTCAGATCTCAGCCTCCATGCTGGGAGATCCACTGCTCTCTTCATAGCTGTCAGACAGGGGCATTTACCTCTGCCGATGTTTCTGCTGCTTTTTGTTTAGCTATGCCCTGTACCCAGAGGAGGATTCTATAGAGGCAGGCTGGCCTCCTTGAGCTGCAGTGGGCTCCACCCAATTCAGGCTTCCTGGCGGCTTTTTTTACCCACTTAAGCCTCAGCAATGGCGGGTGCCCCTCCCCCAGCCTCGCTGCCGCCTTGCAGTTAGATCTCAGACTGCTGTGCTAGCAATGAGGTAGGCTCTGTGGGCATGGGACCCTCTGGGCCAGGTGTAGGATATAATCTCCTGGTGTGCCATTTGCTAAGAGCCTTGGTAAAGTGAAGTATTAGGGTGGGATTTAACCGATTTTCCAAGTGTTGTGTGTCTCAGTTTCCCTTGGCTGGGAAAAGGGATTCCCTTCCCCCTTGAGCTTCCCAGGTGAGGCAATGCCTCACCCTGCTTCAGCTCTGTCTGGTCGGGCTGCACCAGCTGACCATCACTGATTGTCCTGCACTCCCCAGTGAGGTGAACCCGGTACCTCATTTGAAAATGCAGAAATCACCCGTCTTCTGTGTCACTCACGCTGGGAGCTGGAGGCTGGAGCTGTTCCTATTCGGCCATCTTGGGCACGCCCCCTCAAGTTTTCAAGTGTTTTCTGAAGTGGTTTTTACAATTTTACAAGCCCACCTGTGACATAGGAAAGTTGAGCTCCATTTGCTTCATGTCCTTGCCAATATTTGGTGTTGTTGGTATTTTCTCTTTCAGTATTCTGGTGAGTATATGGTAGAATCTAATTTTTTTAAAAAAAATTTATTTATTATTTTTATATTTTAAGTTGTAGGGTACATGTGTATAACGTGCAGGTTTGTTACATATGTATACTTGTGCCATGTTGCTGTGCTGCACCCATCAACTCGTCATTTACATCAGGTATAACTCCCAATGCAATCCCTCCCCCCTCCCCCCTCCCC
>NW_020261627.1:0-349 GCF_003255815.1 Theropithecus gelada
AAAAAAAAAAAAAAAAAAAAAAAAAAAAAAGAATCCAGAGCAGAGGGCCGGGCGCGGTGGCTCACACCTGTAATCCCAGCACTTTGGGAAGCCGAGACGGGCGGCTCACGAGGTCAGGACATCGAGACCATCCTGGCTAACACGGTGAAACCCCGTCTCTACTAAAAAATACAAAAAACTAGCCGGGCGAGGTGGCGGGTGCCTGTAGTCCCAGCTACTCAGGAGGCTGAGGCAGGAGAATGGCGTGAACTCGGGAGGCAGAGCTTGCAGTGAGCTGAGATCCGGCCACTGCACTCCAGCCCGGGCGACAGAGCGAGACTCCATCTCAAAAAAAAAAAAAAAAAAAAAA
>NW_020261627.1:448-3352 GCF_003255815.1 Theropithecus gelada
AAAAAAAAAAAAAAAAAAAAAAAAAAGAATCCAGAGCAGAAAATGTTCTTGTGGAAATTAGTTGCATATTAAGTATTCTTTCTCTTCACATCAAATGTCATTTTTAATTGATTAGATTATGCATTGCCTTTTTTTCTTGACAAGGTCTGGATTCACGTATGGATGTCATCTTTACTTTTGCAATGAATTACTAGTTGTTCTTACACCATTTAAGAAATCCATGTCTTTGTCCCTGGTTTGAAGTCCTTTTTTTTTTTTTTTTTTTTTTTTTTTGGGAGATGAAGTCTTGCTCTTGTCCGGCAGGCTGGAATGCAATGGCATGATCTCGGCTCACTGCAACCTCCGCCTCCCGGGTTCAAATGATTCTCCTGCCTCAGCCTCCCGAGTAGCTGGAATTGCAGGCACCTGCCACCACGTCTGGCTAATTTTTATATATTTTCTTTTAGTAGAGATGGGGTTTCACCATGTTGGCCAGGCTGGTCTCGAACTCATGACCTCAGATGATGCACTCGCCTCAGCCTCCCAAAGTGCTGGAATTACAGGCGTGAGCCACTGCTCCCATCCGACATAGTATTTTTATCATGGGGTAGGTCATTGTTAGTAGTGTCTTTGCTTTTTGTGTGCTCAGCACTCTTTCTCACATCTTTGTAGAAGGAGAAGCTGCAAACCCCGAGAGCTGGAAGTTCTCTGGGTGCCCATTCATTCATTCCGCCATCCTTTTGGCCCATCTTGATTTTACTAGGGAAGGACATTCAATCTAAGAAAGGCTAATGACAGTTGTCGGGAGTTTGTAATGGGTCATTGTAGAGCCTTTTTTTTGTTTGGTTTCACTCGGGAGTTGTTAGCAGCTCGGTTTTATTGGTTTGTGTCTAATTTACAGTTTTAGTCCTGCTTAGACATAGCTTGGGAGTCCCGTTACACTTTGCTTAACAGGGCTATATTCTGAGAAATGTGAATGTCAGCGTGCTTACACAAACCTACATGGTAAAGCCTACCATCTGGGCTGTATGGTATGGCCTTCCATGAAGGCTGGCACAGGGCAAAGCTGCTAAAAAAGGCTATAAACTTCAACAGCATGTGACTGTACTGGCAGCGGTAACACAGTTGCATTTGTGTATCTAAACACAGAAAAGGCACAGTAAAATGTCATATTATAATCTTATGAGACCACTGTTGTATATCTGGTCCATCACTGATCAAAATGTTATGTGGTGTGTGACCATACTCTAATTCTGAGTTTTATTCTGTTTTACTGAACCATGAATACTTTATAATTATGCGAAAGAAGATCATGTTCCAATTCCTCTTGCTTTATCATCTTTTCAATACATCGAAGGACAATCCTGTTTTTCAAACTTTTTGGCTTTTCCTGCAATTCATTCTCAGAGATGACCTTTAGAATAGACTAACCAGGCTCTTCTTTCCAAAGCCTATAGGGATTGTGATTAAATTTGCATTTACATTTAACCTCAATGAACTGCCCACTGAGAGGGGCCACTCAGTCCAGCTGGCTTGAACAATCCCTTGATGACCAGAGACTGGGGGGGTCCAGCTGCTCTCCCCAACCCCAGGGACATCACCATGCCCCACTGAGCATTCCTGGGGCCCCAGGCCTGCCTCATCTTCCTTCTCATCTTCCTTCCAATTGTCACCCTTCTAGCTTTCTTTGGGGAAGGTGGCACCTAATTTGAATGCCCTAGAGGTTGATTTTTTTACCTACCTGCTTTACCCAGAGACTTGCAGCTTCCAGATGGGGGAGGAGGAATTTTTTGTTGAAGTTAGAGGCATTTGCTGGATGCCTTCTCCATTGTTTGAGTGTTATTTCCTCTTAACAAATGCAAACGTTAACAGCTCACACAACAGAACTTCAGTTTTCAATCACACCAAGTCCAAAATCAGCACTCTTGTTCAGAGAGTGGCTTCCAGGGACTTCAGTTTTTCTGTCAGTGGCTTCTCAGTTCTCCTTCATAAGGTTTCCAAGGTCAGTCTCCTCATTAGCAGAAAGGGAGAGAGGATGGAGAAGGCACACTGGCTTTTTGGCCACCTCACCTGTGGCAAGTGATGCAACAATTCCACCCAACCCCACTGGTGACAGTGTCATGAGGGCCCCATTTGTGCAAATGGCTGGCAGGTATCATATCTGCCCGGACAGTTGTCTCTGTCATCTTCCCCCCGCTCTGGTCCTGACAGGCATCTAGGCAACTCTGTCACATCCTAAGGCTTTGCTCTCCCATCTTACCTGTCCATTTGTCCAGCTGTCTTCTCATGTCCTGAGGGCCAAAACCGAGTCACCTGGCCACAGCTAGCTAAGAGGAAAGTGGAGAAATGAACTCCCCAGCTAAAGCCTGAACAACATAGTAAGACTCTTTCTCTACCAAAAACAAAACAAAAACTGGGTGTGGTGGCACACACCTGAAGTCCCAGCTATCTGGAAGGCTGAGTGGGGAGGATCACCTGAGCCCAGTAATTTGAGGCTTCAGTGAACTATGATCACACCACTGTGCTCCAGCCTGGGAAATAGAGTAAGTCTGCCTCTAAAATAATAAAAATAAAAGAAATCTCATTAGGTGCCCAGCTGAAACTTGAAGAAGGGGGAATCCTACAAAAGAGGGGGAACACTGTCATGCAATTAGCAGTCTGTTACAGAGTTCTGTCATGCGATGCAGATACTCATAGATGGGAGTATTTGTTCAACAAAGCAAGGATGTGTCCAGCAGTTTGAGCAGTCCAACCATTTTCCATGAAGGCTGGCACAGGGCAAAGCTGCTAAAAAAGGCACAGACTTCACTTAGGCACCTGAGCCATGAAAATCTGGCTAGAACTGAACAGAGTATTTATTATCAACATTGGTTACTTTTTATTTTTATTTTTTTTATTTATTTATTTATTTATTTTTTATTTTTT
>NW_020261628.1:0-3351 GCF_003255815.1 Theropithecus gelada
TTTTTTTTTTTCTCCCACAGCAAACCCTCCAATGACCAATTTCTTCTCTCTTTTTCTTAAAAGATATCTGCATCAGTATTTGCACCATGATATTTCAGTGTACTTCTTGAAGTAATAGTCTTTTTTGTTCTTTGCAGACAAAGCAAATAAGGATCTTCCCTAATTAAATGAACACTGAAAATGCAAACATCCACCTAGTATACTGTTTAATTATAGTTATCTAAATTAAAGTATATTCACTATAAACTTGAGTGGTATAAATTTGATTTTTTAAAATGTATGGTGTAACAGAATATTCAGATGTCAAATAACAACTGCCTTAAAGTCAGAAAAATGTTTCACATAACAAAGCAACAGTAAAATTTCTATTAAAACAGTCATTTTATAAAGTATTATAGAGTATAATTACATGGATAACACTTTTGTGTTTAATTTCACCACTTGTCACCAATGGCATGAGTCTTTCAACATCCTTGTAAAGGAATACAGGTTCTGGAAGACAACAGAATAACAATTTGAAACATGAATATTAAGTGTTATACTACAAGAAAATGTCAGATTTTAGAGGGACAGTGAAATGAGCTGGATAAAACACAGACAGACACGATGGCAGAAATATATACTATGAAATAAGGAAGAAAATAGTTGTAAATTAGATGAGACTTTAAAAAAGGCTCATGCTTGTAATCCCAGCACTTTGGGAGGCCAAGGCAGGAAGATCATGAGGTCAGGAGTTCAAGACCAACCTGGCCAACATGGTGAAACCCCGTCTCTACTAAAAATACAAAAATTAGCTGGGCATGGTTGCGGGTACCTGTAATCCTAGCTACTTGGGAGGCTGAGGCAGTTTGAATCCAGGAGGCAGAGATTGCAGTGAGCCGAGATCGCGCCATTGCACTCCAGCCTGGATGACAAGGAAAGACTTCATCTCAAAACAAACAAAAAACAAACAAAAAAAGCATGCAGGATAATAAAGTCAGACATTCAGAAAATGAACAGTGCAAGGGAATTAAAATGCACAAAATCAATGTAGATCATATGTGAAGTTAAAAGGCTTATTTAAACATTCTGCAATAATAGTCAAGATGGAAGTACTGTGCACATTTTTCTCCCAAAATAATATTGCTAGTTAGAAATCACAAGAAAATGCTTTCTATTAGGAGGGAGAAGATATGCCTTTTTTAATGAGGAGGAAAAGGTTTCAAAAAAGACTATCACTTCAAGAAGTGCACTGAAATATCTTGGTGCAAATATTGATGTAGATATCTTTTAAGAAAAAGAGAAAAGAAATTGGTCATTGAAGGGTTTGCTGTGGGAAAAAAAAAAAAATTATTCTAATGCTTTCCACTAAATGGTAACTCAAGTTCACCTACAGAGAACAATGCAACTTCTACTGAAATACATCTTTAAGAAATAAAGTTACATAATTGCTTTGATATAAGCAAGAAATCCTGTGAATAAAATATTTTGCTTTCTCTAATTTTATTTTAATGCAGAATTTAGAAAAAAATGTCTTTTTTTCTGGCAGAAAAAAAGGGTGTTTACAGATGATGAATCTTCACATTTAAAGTATAGGGAAATTTACATTTATGATTGCATTATGATATATATTAAAATGCTTAAGAAAAATGTAAAGACTAAATAAATGAAATGCTGTTTTCTAATGACAAATTATTAAGCAGTTTTAAGACAAACTTTAGGTTAACATTTATAGTACATATTGAGTCAATTAAACCTTATACTGTGGCCCCAGGTAACTTAAGAACTTAAAGTTACAAAATAAAAGAAAGTGAAGTAAATTCCATTACTTTTCTAGAGGACTTTCATACTGAGAGAAGAAAGGATAAGTAGAGGTTAGTTTTAATTTGAGTTTATAAATGCCCTACTTACAAGTGTGCTTTGGGAAGTTCTGGCTACTATAACAAAATACCGTAGACAGGGTAGCTTATTAAAAGCAGAAATATATTTCTCATAATTCTAGAGGCTGGACGTCAAAGATGCTGGTGTTAGCACGGTTGATTTCTGGTGAAGTCACATTTTTTGAGTTATAGACTGCCAGTTTCTTGTATCCTTTCATGGCAGAAAGACAGCGACAGCGCTCTCTGGGGTCCTAATTATTTATTATTTGTTGTATTTATTTTTTCAATTCAGGTATATTTGACAATTGAAGATTGCATGTATCTAAGGTTTACAATTTTATAAATATATATATATTCATATATATATATATGTACACACACACACACATATAGTAAAATGATCACCATGACCAAGTTAATTAATATATCCATCATCTCAGATAGTATCACTTTCCTTGTTACTGCTTTAATATGTTTCTTATTTTGGTGTGGTGAGAACACTTAAGATATACTCTCTTAAGCTGAGAATGGTGGCTCACACCTGCAATCCTGGCACTTTGGGAGGCCAAGGCTGGTGAATTGCCTGAGCCCAGAAGTTTGAGACCACTCTGGGCAACATGGCAAAACCCCATCTCTGCAAACAATACAAAAATTAGCCAGGAGTGGTGGCACGCACCTGTAGTCCCAGCTACTCAGGAGGCTGAGGGTGGAAGATCACTTGAGCCCAGAAAATCAAAGCTGCAGTGAATCTTAAATTTGCCACTGTACTCCAGCCTGGCTGAGGAAAGTAAGGCCTAGCCTCAAATAAACCAATAAATAAAAATATATACTCTCTTCGCAAATTTTAATAATAAAACAAAATATTGTTAATTGTATTCACACTGTTTTATGCTATACATAAAATACATGAGTAGACAATTCCTAAAAGGAGACATACAAATGGTCAACAGGTATATGAAAAAGTTCTCAAGTCACTTATCATCCAGGAAAACAAATGAAAAGCACAATGAGATATCACCTCACAACTTTTAGAATGGCTATTATCAGAAAAATAAAAGATAACAAGTGTTGGTGAGGACGTGGAGAAATGAGAAACCCTGTACACTGTTGGAAAAAACATAAATTAATACAGTCATGAAAAACACTATGGAGGGTCCTCAAAAATTTAAAAAGAGAACTAGCTTGTGATCCAGCAATTCCACTTCTGGCTATATATCCAAAGGAAATTAAATCAGAATGTTGAAGAGATATTTACCCTATTTCCCCATGTTTTATTGCAGCTTAATTTACAATAACCAAGATATTGAAAAACCCTACATTTCCATTGGTAGATGAATAAAGAAAATGTAGTATATACTTGCAATGGAATATTATTTAGCCTTAAAAAAGAAAGTCATTTTGACTTTTGTGATGTGTATAAACCTATCAACATTATGTTAAGTGAGACAGGCCAGACACAGAAAGATAAATACCACATGATCTCACATACATG
>NW_020261629.1:0-3348 GCF_003255815.1 Theropithecus gelada
AAGCTTTCTGAGAAACTTCTTTGTGTTCTGTGAAATCATCTCATAGAGTTACAGCCTTCCCCTCAAGAAGCCTTTGGCAAAGACAGTTCTTGTGGAATTTGCAAAGTGATATTTGGAAGCCCGTAGAGGGCTATGGTGAAAAAGGAAATACCCTCCAATTAATTGTGGAAGGAAGCTTTCTGAGAAACTGCTTAGTGTTCTGTGAATTCATCTCACAGAGTTACAGATTTCCCCTCAAGAAGCCACTCGCTAAGCCTGTTCTTGTAGAATTCGCAAAGTGATATTTTGAAGCCCATAGAGGGCTATATTGAAAAAGGAAAAATCCTCAGGTGAATTCTGGAAATAAGGTTTCTGAGAAACTGCTTAGTGTTCTGTGAATTCATCTCACAGATTTACAGCTTTCCCCTCAAGAAGCCGCCCGCTAAGCCTGTTCTTATGGATTTCGCAAATTGATATTTGGAAGCCCATAGAAGGCTATGGTGAAAAAGGAAATATCCTCAGAGAAAACTTGGAAAGAAGCTTTCTGAGAAACTGCTTTGTGATGTGTGACTTCCACTCACAGAGTTACATCTGTATTTCACGGATCTCTTTGCTAGCCTTATTTCTGTGGAATCTGAGAACAGATATTTCGGATCCCTTTGAAGATTATAGGGCCAAAGGAAATATCCTCCGATAACAAGGAGAAAGAAGCTTTCTGAGAAACTTCTTTGTGTTCTGTGGAATCACTTCACAGAGTTACAGCTTTCCGCTCAAGAAGCCTTTCGTTAAGACAGTTCTTGTGGAATTGGCAAAGTGATATTTGGAAGCCCATAGAGGGCTATGGTGAAAAAGGAAATATCCTCAGAGAAAATATGGAAAGAATTTTCTGAGAAACTGCTTTGTGATATGTGACTTCCACTCCCAGAGTTACATGTGTATTTCGTGGATCTCTTTGCTAGGCTTATTTCTGTGGAATCTGAGAACAGATATTTGGGATCCCTTTGAAGACTATAGGGCCAAAGCAAATATCCTCCGTTAAAAAAAGAAAGACGCTTTCTGATCAACTGCTTTGTGTTCTGTGAAATCATCTCACAGAGTTACAGCATTCCCCTGAAAAAGCCTTTCGCTAAGACAGTTCTTGTGGAATTTCCAAAGTGATATTTGTCAGCCCATAGAGGGCTATGGTGAAAAAGGAAATATCCTCCGATGAAATCTGGAAAGAAGCTTTCTGAGAAACTGCTTAGTGTTATGTGAATTCATCTCACAGAATTACAGCTTTCCCCAGAAGAAGCCGCTCGCTAAGCCTGTTCTTGTGGAATTCGCAAAGTGATATTTGAAAGCCCATAGAGGGCTTTGTTGAAAAAGGCAATATCCTCAGAGAAAAACAGGAAAGAAGCTTTCTGAGAAACTGCTTTGTGATGTGTGAATTGCACTGACAGCGTTACATCTGTATTTCGTGGATCTGATTGCTAGCCTTATTTCTGTGGAATCTGAGAATAGATATTTTTGATCCCTTTGAAGACTATAGGGCCAAAGGAAATATCCTCCGATAACAAAGAGAAAGAAGCTTTCTGAGAAACTTCTTTGTGTTCTGTGAAATCATCTCACAGAGTTACAGCTTCCCCTGAAGAAGCCTTTCGCTAAGACAGTTCTTGTGTAATTTGCAAAGTGATATTTGGAAGCCCATAGAGGGCTGTGGTGAAAAAGGAAATATCCTCCGATGAAATCTGGGAAGAAGCTTTCTGAGAAACTGCTGAGTGTTCTGTTTATTCATCTCACAGAGTTTCAGCTTTTCCCCTCAAGAAGCCGCTCACTAAGCCTGTTCTTGTGCAATTCGCAAAGTGATATTTGGAAGCCCATAGAGGGATAAGGTGAAAAAGGCAATATCCTCAGAGAAAAACTGGAAAGAAACTTTCTAAGAAACTGCTTTGTGATGTGTGACTTCCACTCACAGAGTTACATCTGTATTTCGTGGATCACTTTGCTAGCCTTATTTCTGTTGAATCTGAGAACAGACATTTCGGATCCCTTTGAAGACTATAGGGCCAAAGGAAATATCCTCCGATAACAAAGAGAAAGAAGCTTTCTGAGAAACTTCTTTGTGTTCTGTGAAATCATCTCACAGAGTTACAGCTTTCCCCTTAAGAAGCCTTTCGCTAAGACAGTTCTTGTGGAATTTGCAAAGTGATATTTGGAAGCCCATAGTGGGCTACGGTGAAAAAGGAAATATCTTCCGATGAAATCTGGAAAAAAGCATTCTGAGAAACTGCTTAGTGTTCTCTGAATTCATCTCACAGAGTTACAGCTTTCCCCTCAAGGAGCCGCTCGCTAAGCCTGTTCTACTGGAATTTGCAAAGTGATATTTGGAAACCCATAGTGTGCTATGGTGAAAAGGAAATATAGTCAGATGAAATCTGGAAAGAAGCTTTCTGAGAAACTGCTTAGTGTTGTGTGAATTCATCTCACAGTGTTACTGCTTTCCCCTCACGAAGCCGCTCCCTAAGCCTGTTCTTGTGGAATTGGCAAAGTGATATTTGGAAGCCCTTAGAGGGATATGGTGAAAAAGGCAATATCCTCAGAGTAAAACTGGAAAGAAGCTTTCTGAGAAACTACTTTGTGAAGTTTGACTTCCACTCACAGAGTTACATCTGCATTTCGTGGATCTCTTTGCTAGCCTTCTTTCTGTGGAATCTGAGAACAGATATTTCGGATCCCTTTAAAGACTATAGGGCCAAAGGAAATATCCTCCGATAACAAAGAGAAAGACGCTTTCTGATCAACTTCTTTGTGTTCTGTGAAATCATCTCACAGAGTTAGAGCATTCCCCTGAACAAGCCTTTCGCTAAGACAGTTCTTGTGGAATTTGCAAAGTCGTATTTGGAAGCCCATAGAGGGCTATGGTGAAAAAGGAAATATCCTCCGATGAAATCTGGAAAGAAGCTTTCTCAGAAATTGCTTAGTGTTCTGTGAATTCATCTCACAGAATTAGAGCTTTCCCGAAGAAGCCGCTCGCTAAGCCTGTTCTTGTGGAATTCGCAAAGTGATATTAGGAAGCCCATAGAGAGCTATGGTGAAAAAGGCAATATCCTCAGAGAAAAACTGGAAAGAAGCTCTCTGAGAAATTGCTTTGTGATGTGTGACTTCCGCTCACAGATTTACATCTGTATTTCGTGGATGTCTTTGCTTGCTTTATATCTGTGGAATCTGAGAACAGATATTGCAGATCCCTTTGAGGACTATTGGGCCAAAGGAAATATCCTCCGATAAGAAAGAGAAAGAAGCTTTCTGAGAATCTTCTTTGTGTTCTGTGAAATCATCTCACAGAGTTACACTTTTCCCCTCAGGAAGCCTTTCACTAAGACAGTTCTT
>NW_020261630.1:0-3348 GCF_003255815.1 Theropithecus gelada
AAAAAAAATGCTTTTGACCTGGTTAAGCTATAGCATTATCAATTAGATTTTTTCTATATTGGAAAGGTGTATATTTTATTTTCTAAGAAGGAAAGAAATCCTGTTAAATACTCTAACCACAGATTAAATCGTGTCAAGGAAAGAGGTACTATTTTGGGGGAAAATTACCCCTTCATGTCAAAGATCAAGGAGATGACTTACCTTGTTTAATTGAGTTAATTATGAAATCTTAAGTGGTTTTAAGAAGATGTGCTGTGGGTGCTGCAAGACATGAGACTGATACTGATTTAATGTCAGTCAGCCCTGACAGAATGTGGCTAATATTTAAAGCATGTTTGTCTTGGTGGTTTTAGCAATTTTATATTAACTTATATTAAACTTAGAACTGTGAGTCAAACCAAATGTGTTCTTTTGCTTTTGTGATACTCCTTTGTATGACTATACTGGTAAAGAATGATAAAATGTGTATAAGATTTTTTTTCTGTGTAGATATTAGGATTTTTAGGGGAACAAATTAATCATTCTTCTAACATACACTGTGCTGTGTGTTGGGCCCTTTGTATATTAGTTGAATCACTATAATGAGGACCACTTGAAAGTCTGTTTCTATACCAGATCTTTTATGTGTTGACTTGTGTTATGCAAAATCCTTCATCCTCTAAGAAGACTAAGCAATGGGTTGGAGGAGAGATTTAATCACCCATTAGGTCTATTCCGAATGCCCAGAATTGAATGCAAGTACTAATTATGTTTTTGAAGTGAGGTGTGTGTGTGTGTGTGTGTGGTGGACTCCTTTTTAGGTCTTGGGAGGGAGGTAAAGCAAAGATGAGATTTGCTGATGAACATTTGTGCATATGCTACTGGAGAAGTCATATGACTTGACTGCACCTGCGTACTCTGATTTTGGTTTCGTTAGTGTCCGTAGCCACAAGCCTCAGCCGCCTCTGGGACCCACCCTGAGGGGCTGTGGTGAGGGTTATTACAGAGTCGTGTGTCTTAGCGAATGACACAAACTGTCTTGTGGGCCTACTTTGGCTTTGTTTGAACCTGTAGATTGTTAAACTAAGTTTAACGTTTTGAGGATTATAAATTGTGATTTTTGTCTAAGAAGAGGTTTCTGTTGTCTCTGAAGACAGGAGCCGCAATACAGATTGTCTCTGGCTCCCAATGGTTACATTTGTGATTTTTTTTTTCAACCTTGTGATGGTGTGAACTAGTCACATTGAGTGCATTGTTTGGCCCAAGATGGGCTGCCTCTGGATGAACCCATTGTAAGTTGAAACTATGATGTCAAATGCACTTTCTATTTAGGATATTTTCAGCTTACGCTGGGTTTATTGGAACAGTTTCATCCCATGGTAAGTCAGGGAGCATATATGCTCATAAAAGTAGAGAGGATCTCATAGATACCATGAGATATAATGTCTCTGATGTTGTAGAGATACGATGAAAACAATCAAGTGGGACTTGGAAGCCTTGGAGGGACTCACAAGGGCGGCTCCTGGAATGCAAACGTGAGCGCCACTGGCTTCTGGATGTGACATCTGTGCCTTCTGCTTAGCCCAGTGGGTTATTGGCTGCTCTCGAGGGCAGAGAGGTCCAGTGTTCCTGTGTTTAGGTGTTTGAGCTGCCTTAAGAGGCTAGGTCAATTCTCACTGGTGTCTTCGGGGCTTTAGGTCTTCTGAAGAAGCAGGAGGAAGAGCGACTTTGTAGGGCTTTGGAAATCTCAACGGACTTCAGGGCCATCCCCCTTGGCAGGAGAGAACCCCACTGGAGGCGGGCAGGGTGCCCTGCATGCCTGTGCTGGGCCCAGATGTGTACGGACGTTGTGAGGGCCACAGGACACAGATCGGTCTTGGTTCACAACTGGTGTCGATGGCCACGACATGAGTGCGGTACATGAGTGCGGGAACTTGGGTTTTGGGGTGTGCGTCCTGGTTGCCTAGTTGCTTGGAAGACCCCTATTCAGACCCCAGCCTGAGTCACCGTGACAGGCCTCCCGCCTCACACGCCACACGGAAGCCGTGGCATCGGTCACTGACGCCCACCAGCTGTCAGATGTGCGTGTGTATCTTCCCTGGTCTCGTGATGGGTCTTGTTTTGAGGTTATAGTAAACGTTCTTTACGAGGGGTTTTGGATTTTTTGTGTTTGCAAGGAGGCAGCAGGGAGTGCTTGAGCAGTGAGATCCCCTTTCCAACCAATGCAATTTCAGATCCCAGCAGGTAATTAAGGCAGCGGAGCTATGGGATCACCTTTCCAACCAATGAGAATTCAGATCACAGCAGGTAATGACGGCAGCGGGGCGGGTGGCAGAACCCTGAACTGTGGCTGTTTCTGGTGTCTTGCCCCTCGGACAGAGCGTGCTGGGGCCTCCGTGGTCCTCTGTGGGGTGAGTGGAGCGCATGAGCTGGGTGCTGCTGGGCCCTGGCTGGCTCCCCAGCCCGGGGTTTATGCAGGGCTGGTTCTTAAGACAACTTGGAACCCAGAAAGCAGCACGAGGAGAACGGGTTTGTGCGTTTCTGGATCCTTGGTGCTTCCCAGTCTCAGATGCTGAGCAGGCTCTGAGGGGTCTCGCCAGGAAGACTTGCACAGTCGGCCCCCAGGATGGAGTGGGGCTGCAGCGGGTCTTGCAGGAGCTGGAAGTGGGGGTGAATGTCTCGCAAGCGGGACCTTTCAAATGGGCCCAGCAGGATGCATCCGTGGAAATGGTGCCACCTAACGCAGGGCTGCGGCCAGCAGGACCTGAAAGGCTACAGCGGGCTCTGTTTCTGCTCTCTTGAGAGTCTCTGCACGGTTTTCCTTGGTTTTTGTCTGTTTGGAGGACGCTTCCCCCTTTCTTGCGCTTACCTAGCCTTCTGAGCTGCCTTGTTGAGTATGACAAAGCCCTGAGAAGGCATTTTTATCGCATAATTATGTTATCCTGGTGGCTGGATAAATGACCTGCAAATGTGGGTGACTCAGTAGCTCTGAGGGTGTTCAATATGCAAGCCAGAGGTGGGAGGGAAATGTTCAGGCAGGCATCAGAGGATCTGTTCTCTGCTTCACACTGGGGCCCTGGTTTGCTGACAGTCTTCACACTCAATCCAAAATGGGGATAATGAAGTCTCACGGATTCGGCTTCAGCTCAGAGCTGCCTCCAGCACAGTCTTGTGTGAGTAACAGTTTCTATGTTTGGTGCGAAGGGCGGGCGTCAGTTGATCTTATTTGTGGTGGTGCTTATGGTGGGTTTTCCGTAAGGAATGTAGACTTTATTAGCTTTGGCAAGGGAATCCTGAGTGACAAATTGGAAGAATGTTTCAGGAAATTCTGGAACCTGCAGTGAATCTGGAATCTGTATGAAATTGAGA
>NW_020261631.1:0-3348 GCF_003255815.1 Theropithecus gelada
GCAGAACCGGAATCATAGAGAATTTCAAACATGGAGCATTTGGGGGGCAGAGACTATCTATTCAAGAGAACTGGAACCACCCAATCTAGAGAACTAGAATTACTCTAGAGAACTAGAAATACCCACTCTAGAGAACTAGGATGACCAACTCTAGAGAAATAAAATTACCCACTCTAGAGAACTACGATTACTCACTCTAGAGAAATAGGATAACCCACTCTAGAGAACTAGGATTACCCACTCTAGAGAACTAGGATTACCCACTCTAGAGAAATAGGATTACCCACTCTAGAGAAATAGGATTACTCACTCTAGAGAAATAGGATAACCCACTCTAGAGAACTAGGATTACCTACTCTAGAGAACTAGGATTACTCACTCTAGAGAACTAGGATTACTCACTCTAGAGAAATAGGATTACCCACTCTAGAGAAATAGGATTACTCACTCTAGAGAAATAGGATTACCCACTCTAGAGAAATAGGATGACCAACTCTAGAGAACTAGGATGACCCACTCTAGAGAAATAGGATTATAGACAACTAGGATTACTCACTCTAGAGAACTAGGATTACCCACTCTAGAGAAATAAGATTACCCACTCTAGATAACTGGGATTGCCCACTCTAGAGAACTGGGACTCTTCATTCTAGAAAATTAGGACTACCCAATCTAGAGAACTATGATAACCCACTCTAGAGAACTAGGATAACCCACTCTAGAGAACTGAGACTGTCCACTCTAGAGAAATAGGATTACGCACTCTAGACAACTAAGATTACCCACTCCAGAGAACTGGGATTGCCCACTCCAGAGAATTAAGATTATCCAATCTAGAAAGCAAGGCTTACCCACTCTAGAGTACTAGGATTACCCACTCGAGAAAACTACGACTACATACTCTAAAGAACTGGGGCCACCTGCTCTGGAGAATTGGGACTATCTTCTCTGGAGATAGTTGAACATGGGTGGCACAGCCCAGCTTCAACTCTTAGCAAGTATATTGTATGTGCCTGTGAGGGTGTGTGTTTGTGTTCATGTGTGTTTGTGCATGCATGTATATGTGCTCCAGAGTGTGTGCATGTGTACATATATATGCACCAGTGTGTGTGCATGTGTGGTTTTATGTGGGTGTGCATGCTCATGTGTGCATATATATGTGTATGTGTATTCGTGTGGATACATGTGTGTACCAGAGTGTATATGTGTGCTTGTGTGTACATTTGGTATACTTGTGTGTACATATGTATGCTTGTGTGTGTGTGCATGCATGCTGCCTGAATCACAGCTTCATCCGGATACAGATAGACCAGAGCTATTATGAACTACAGATCAAAAACAGTAAGTGTTTTAAAAGGTAGAGTTAACATCACATCATTGTTGTCTACATTTATGTTTTCATAATTTCCCGGTGGCCTTGAGGCTTGTCCATGGTGTGTAAGAAAGGTAGATGGCAGATGTCTTATACTTGGAGTTAGTAACAACATTTGACAATCAAAGAAGCTTTAGGAAGCTGAGGCCCAGAAAAGCATTTCAAATTTTATGTTCCATAATGCACTGCTGCTGTTTATCAGCTGTAAGTTATTTGCTGTGCCATTTCCATTTTGCTGTCTTCTAATTTATGAGGTCAACCACAGCCATCTATACAGATTTCCACACAGACACAGAGATGGAATAAACACCGAAGACAACGCAATGGTGGGACAGGTGCCTGAGCAAAGACACCGAAATTCCACCATTCTCTAGGTTCCTTGAGTCCATCTCCAGACAGGGACGTGGTGGGAGCCTTCTGTCCCAGGAGAGACTCAGTCACATCAGATCCTGTACACAGCCTCTTCCCTCTTTACTCTTCCCAGTTCTGAGCCAGTGCCCGAAGAGAGGAGAGCCTCTTTCTCCTGAGATGTGAAACCAACGGTCCAATCTGACGTGGTCATAAAGGTTGCACAGAGCTTTTCTCCCTGAGAGGAGAGCACATGCTGGACGCCTTCCAGCTCAGTTAATTGCATTCCAGCCGCCATGGAGCCACGATCGCAGCATCAATGGTACATTGTGTCTCATGCCCTAGTAAGTCGCTTGAACAGCCTCCCCCTACCCTCAAAATGGCTTGATTTCAGGGCATGGTAAAGTGATTCTTCATAAGCGTATTTCTTCATTGCACTCTAAGAAGCTTGTAGAGACCAGGAATAATAGAGCACAAAGGATCTGAGATTCTCAAAATTAAAAAAAAAGAAAGGAAAAGAAACTTGATTTCTACAAAAAGGGTAACGTGATCGTGCTTTAACGTTTAGGGTCAACAGAGAAAATTAGCCCTAATTCATGAACCCAGGGTCTAAATAAATTAAACAGGTGTGAAAGAAATGGCATCAAAGGAAAACAGGAATTTCAATAAAGAATCGTGACTTACCTGACGGAGCCTCAGTAGCCTGCTCAGTATTCCTAGACAGGCGTCACCAGAGTAAGAGGCGTCTCGGAGTCCGCAGGATGGCAAAAGGAACAGAGGCTTTAAAATCTTGTTTCAACTGAGGGTCTGCTCACCTTTTCCTGGAATCTCTTCCCTGCCCCCTCAGTCTTTCCACTCTGGGGCTTCTGTTTTGATTATCTAACTGCGCTGTCCTTTGGCGTGTCCTTTTTAAAACAGAAAACATCATCAACCATTGACATCAATCAAGAACTAAATGCTCTGTGAATTCCCGGCACAGCATTTGACAGATGAGGAAACTGAGGCATGGTGATTTACAACCTATAAAGAATGGGGCTGGGTTCAAGGCCATGGACTCACTCCAGAGCTCATGATCTTAACCACTAAACAATTGTTTTCTCCCCTAAAAACCGTATTTATTTTCTTTAGCTGAAATAACCGTAAGTGGCCTTTGATTTCCATTCCCTTATTACTCATGGCTTCAAATCTGCTCTTAAGTCATTTCCAAGATTTGTGTGCTTCATTATTCCTGCAGCATCAGCGACCAAGGACATTAAAGGAAGACACAGGTATCACACGTACACACTCACATACACACACACACAAAAGGGAAGCACACACACACATCACATGCACACAGACACACATACACACACACCAAAGGGATGCACACACATGCACACAGACACACACACAGACACACATACACACACCGTAGAGGCATGAACACACACACAGGCGCACACACACTCAGACACACATACACACTGACACACACACAGACACACCATAGAGGCATGCACACACACAGACACTCACATACACACAGACACACACAGGCACGCACACACACAGACACACTGACACACACAGACACACCATAGAGGCATGCACACATACACACACACACTGACACACACAGGCATGCA
>NW_020261632.1:0-3347 GCF_003255815.1 Theropithecus gelada
CACAAAGAAGTTTCTCAGAAAGCTTGTTTCTCTTTGTTATCGGGCGACATTACCTTTGGCCCTATAGTCTTCAAAGGGATCCCAAATATCTGTTCTCAGATTCCACGGAAAGAAGGCTACCAAAGAGATCCACGAAATACAGATGTAACTTTGTAGGTGAATTAACACAACACTGAGCAATTTCTCAGAAAGCTTCTTTCCAGATTTCATGCGAGGATACTATCTTTTTCACAATAGCCCTCTATGGGCTTCCAATTATCACTTTGCCAATTCCACAAAAACCGTCTTAGCGGAAGGCTTCTTGAGGGGAAAGCTGTAACTCTGTGAGATGATTTCACAGAACACAAAGAAGTTTCTCAGAAAGCTTCTTTCTATTTGTTATCGGAGGATATTTCCTTAGGCCCTATTGTCTTCAAAGGGATGCGAAATATCTGTTCTCAGATTCCACAGAAATAAGGCTAGCAAAGAGATCCACGAAATACAGATGTAACTCTGTGAGATGAATTAACAGAACACTAAGCAGTTTCTCAGAAAGCTTCTTTCCAGATTTCATCCCAGGATATTTCCTTTTTCACCATAGCCCACTAAGGGCTTCCAAATATCACTTTGCCAATTCCACAAGAACTGTCTTAGCGAAATGCTTCTTGAGGGGAAAGCTGTAACTCTGTGAGATTATTTCACAGAACACAAACAAGTTTCTCAGAAGGCTTCTTTCTCTTTGTTATCGGAGGATATTTCCTTCGCCCCTATAGTCTTCCAAGGGATCGGAAATATCTGTTCTCAGATTCCACAGAAACAAGGCCAGCAAAGAGATCCACGAAATACAGATGTAACTCTGTGAGATGAATTAACAGAACACTAAGCAGTTTCTCAGATAGCTTCTTGCCAGATGTCATCTGAGGATATTTCCTTTTTCACCATTGCCCTCTATGGGCTTCCAAATATCACTTTGCCAATTCCACAAGAATTGTCTTAGCGTAAGGCTTCTTGACGGGAAAGCTGTACCTCTGTGAGATCATTTCACAGAACACAAAGAGTTTCTCAGAAAACTTCTTTCTCTTTGTTATCGGAGGATATTTCATTTGGCCCTATCGTCTTCAAAGGGTACAGAAATATATATTCTCCGATTCCACAGAAATAGGCTAGTAAAGAGATACACGAAATACAGATGTAACTCTGTGAGATGACTTAACAGAACATTAAGCAGTTTCTCAGAAAGCTTCTTTCCAGATTTTATCTGAGGATATTTCCTTTTCCACCATAGCCCTCTAAGAGCTACCAAATATCACACTGCCAATTCCACAAAAACTGACTTAGCGAAAGGTTTCTTGAGGGGAAAGCTGTAACTCTGTGAGATGATTTCACAGAACACAAGGGAGTTTTTCAGAAAGCTTCTTTCTCTTTGTTATCGGAGGATATTTCCTTTGGCCCTATAGACTTCAAAGGGATCCGAAATATCTGTTCTCAGATTCCAGAGAAATAAAGCTAGCAAAGAGATCCACGAAATACACATGTAACTCTGTGAGATGAATTAACAGAACAATAAGCAGTTTCTCAGAAAGCTTCTTTCCAGATTTCATCCGAGGATATTTCCTTTTTCACAATAGCCCTCTAAGGGCTTCCAAATATCAGTTTGCCAATTCCACAAGAACTGTCTTATCGAAAGGCTTCTTGAGGGGAAAGCGGTAACTCTGTGAGATGATTTCACAGAACACAAAGAAGTTTCTCAGAAAGCTTCTTTCTCTTTGTTATCAGAGGATATTTCCTTTGGCCCTATAGTCTTCAAAGGGATCCGAAATATCTGTTCTCAGATTCCACAGAAATAAGGCTAGCAAGGAGATCCACGAAAGACAGGTGTAACTCTGTGAGATGAATTAACAGAACACTAAGCAGTTTCTCAGAAATTTTCTTTCCAGATTTCATCTGAGGATATTTCCTTTTTCACCATAGCCATCTATGGGCTTCCAAATGTCACTTGCGAAATCCACAGGAACTGTCTTAGCGAAAAGTATCTTTAGGGGAAAGCTGTAACTCTCTGAGATGATTTCAGAGAACTCAAAGAAGTTTCTCAGTAAGCTTCTTTCTCTGTGTTATCGGAGGATATTTCCTTTGGCCCTATAGTCTTCAAAGGGATCCGAAATATCTGTTCTCAGATTCCACAGAAATAAGGCTAACAAATAGTTCCACGAAATACAGATGCAACTCTGTGAGTGGAAGTCACACATCACAGAGTAGTTTGCAAGAAATCTTCGTTCCAGATTTCATCTGAGGATATTTCCTTTTTCACCGTAGCCCTCTATGGGCTTCCAAATATCACTTTGCCAATTCCACAAGTACTGTGTTAGCGAATGGCTTCTTGAGGGGAAAGCTGTAACTCTGTGAGGTGATTTCACAAAACACAAAGAAGTTTCTCAGAAAGCTTCTTTCTCTTTGTTATCGGAGGATATTTCCTTTGGCCATATAGTCTTCAAAGGGATCCGAAATATCTGTTCTCAGATTCCACAGATATAAGGCTAGCAGAGAGATCTACGACATATAGAGGTAACTCTGTGAGATGAATTAACAGAACACTAAGCAGTTTCTCAGAAAGCTTCTTTCCAGATTTCATCTGAGGAGATTTCCTTTTTCACCATAGCCCTCTAAGGGCTTCCAAATATCACTTTTCCAATTCCAGAAGAACTGTCTTAGCGAAAGGCTTCTTGAGGGGAAAACTGTAACTCTCCTAGATGATTTTACAGAACACAAAGAAGTTTCTCAGAAAGCTTTCTCTTTATTATCAGAGGATATTTCCTTTAGCCCTATAGTCTTCAAAGGGATCCGAAATATCTATTCTCAGATTCCAGAGAAATAAGGCTAGCAAAGAGTTCCCCGAAATACACATGTAACTCTGTGAGTGGAAGTCACACATCACAGAGCAGTTTCTCAGAAAGCTTCTTTCCAGATTTCATTTAAGGATATTTGCTTTTTCTACATAGCCCTCTATGGGCTTCCAAATATCACTTTGCAAATTCCACAATAACTGTGTGAGCGAAAGACTTCTTGAGGCGAAAGCTGTTCCTCTGTGAGATGATTTCACAGAACACAAAGAGGTTTCTCAGAAAGCTTCTTTCTCTTTGTTAGCGGAGGATATTTCCTTTGGCCCTATAGTCTTCAAAGGGATCCGAAATATCTGTTCTCAGATTCCACAGAAATAAGGCTAGCAAAGCGATCCACGAAATACAGATGGAACTCTGTGAGATGAAGTAACAGAACACTAAGCAGTTTCTCAGAAAGCTTCTTTACAGATTTCATCTGAGGATGTTTCCTTTTTCACCATAGCCCGCTATGGGCTTCCAAATATCACTTTG
>NW_020261633.1:0-3346 GCF_003255815.1 Theropithecus gelada
TGGAATCTGAGAACAGATACTTCGGATCCCTTTGAAGACTATAGGGCTAAAGGAAATATCGTCTGATAACAAAGAGAAAGAAGCTTTCTGAGAAACTTCTTTGTGTTCTGTGAAATCATCTCACAGAGATACAGCTTTCCCGTCAAGGAGCCTTTCGCTAAGACAGTTCTTGTGGAATTGGCAAAGTGATATTTGGAAGCCCATAGAGTTCTATGGTGGAAAAGGAAATATCCTCAGATGAAATCTGGAAGGAAGCTTTCTGAGAAACTGCTTAGTGTTCTGTTAATTCATCTCACAGAGTTACATCTGTATTTCGTTGATCTCTTTGCTAGCCTTATTTCTCTGGAACCTGAGAACAGATATTTCGAATCCCTTTGAAGACTATAGGGCCAACGGAAATATCCTCCGATAACAAAGAGAAAGAAGGTTTCTGAGAAACTTCTTTGTGTTCTGTGAACTCATCTCACAGAGTTACAGCTTTCCCGTCAAGAAGCCTTTCGCTAAGACAGTTCTTGTGGAATTGGCAAAGTGATATTTGGAAGCCAATAGAGGGCTATGCTGAAAAAGGAAATATCCTCAGATACAATCTGGAAAGAAGCTTTCTGAGAAACTACTCTGTGATGTGTAACTTCCACTCACAGAGTTACATCTGTATTTCGTGGATCTCCTTGATGGCCTTTTTGCTGTGGAATCTGAGAACAGATATTTCGGATCCCTTTGAAGACTATAGGGCCTAAGGAAATATCCTCCGATAACAAAGAGAAAGAATCTTTCTGCGAAACTACTTTGTGTTCTGTGAAATCATCTCACAGAGTTACAGCTTTCCCCTCAAGAACCCTTGCACTAAGACAGTTCTTGTGGAATTGGCAAAGTGATATTTATCAGCCCATAGAGGGCTATGGTGAAAAAGGAAATATCCTCAGATGGAATCAGGAAAGAAGCTTTCTGAGAAACTGCTCTGTGATGTGTGACTTCCACTCACAGAGTTACATCTGTATTTCGTGGATCTCCTTGATAGCCTGATTTCTGTGGAATCTGAGTACAGATATTTCGGATCCCTTAGAAGACTATAGGGCCAAAGGAAATATCCTCCGATAACAAAGAGAAAGTAGCTTTCTGAGAAACTTCTTTGTGTTCTGTGAAATCATCTCACAGAGTAACAGCTTTCCCCTCAAGAAGCCTTTCGCTAGACAGTTTTTGTGGAATTGGCAAAGTGATATTTGGAAGCCCATTGAGGGCTACGGTGAAAAAGGAAATATCCTCAGATGGAATCTGGAAAGAAGCTTTCCGAGAAACTGCTCTGTGATGTTTGACTTCCACTCAGAGAGTTACATCTGTATTTCGTGGCTCTCTTTCCTAGCCTTCTTTCTGTGGAATCTGAGAACAGATATTTCGGATCCCTTTGAAGACTATAGGGCCAAAGGAAACATCCTCCGATAACAAAGAGAAAGAAGCTTTCTGAGAAACTTCTTTGTGTTCTGTGAAATCATATCAAAGAGTTACAACTTTCCCGTCCAGAACACTTTCGCTAAGACAGTTCTTCTGGAATTGGCAAAGGGTTATTTGGAAGCCCATAGAGGGCTATGGTGAAAAAGGAAATATCCTCAGATGAAATCTGGGAAGAAGCTTTCTGAGAAACTGCTCTGTGACGTGTGACTTCCCCTCACAGAATTACATCTGTATTTCGTGGATCGCTTTCCTAGCCTTATTTCTGTGGAATCTGAGAACAGATATTTCGGATCCCTTTGAAGACTATAGGGCCAAAGGAAACATCCTCCGATAACAAAGAGAAAGAAGCTTTCTGAGAAACTTCTTTGTGTTCTGTGAAATCATCTCAAAGAGTTACAACTTTCGCGTCCAGAAGACTTTCGCTAAGACAGTTCTTCTGGAATTGGCCAAGTGATATTTGGAAGCCCATAGAGGGCTATGGTGAAAAAGGAAATATCCTCAGATGAAATCTGGAAAGAAGCTTTCTGAGAAACTGCTCTCTGATGTGTGACTTCCACTGACAGAGTTACATCTGTATTTCGTGGATCTCCTTGATGGCCTTATTTCTGTGGAATCTGAGAACAGATATTTCGGATCCATTTGAAGACTATAGGGCCAAAGGAAATATCCTCCGATAGCAAAGAGAAAGAAGCTTTCTGAGAAACTTCTTTGTGTTCTGTGAAATCATCTCACAGAGTTACAGCCTTCTCCACAAGAAGCCTTTCGCTAAGACAGTTCTTATGGAATTGGCAAAGTGATATTTTGAAGCCCTTAGATGGCTATGGTGAAAAAGGAAATATCATCAGATGCAATCTGGAAAGAACCTTTCTGAGAAAATGCTCTGTGGTGTGTGACTTCCACTCACAAAGTTACATCTGTATTTCTTGGATCTGTTTGCTAGCCTTATTTCTGTGGAATCTGAGAGCAGGTACTTCGGATCCCTTTGAAATCTATAGGGCCAAAAGAAATATCCTCCGATAAAAAAGACAAAGAAGCTTTCTGAGAAACTTCTTTGTGTCCTGTGAAATCATCTCAGACAGTTACAGCTTTCCCGTCCAGAAGCCTTTCGCTAAGACACTTCTTGTGGAATTGGCAAAGTGATATTTGGAAGCCCATAGGGGCTATGGTGAAAAAGGAAATATCCTCAGATGACATCTGGGATGAAGCTTACTGAGAAACTGCTCTGTGATGTGTGACTTCCACTCACAGAGTTACATGTGTATTTCTTGGATCTCTTTCCTAGCCTTATTACTGTGGAATCTGAGAACAGATATTTCGGATCCCTTTGAAATCTATAGGGCCAAAGGAAATATCCTCCGATAACAAAGAGAAAGAAGCTTTCTGAGAAACTTCTTTGTGTTCCGTGAAATCATCTCACAGAGTTACAGCTTTCCCGTCAAGAAGCCTTTCGCTAAGACAGTTCTCGTGGAATTGCAAAGTGATATTTGGAAGCCCATAGAGGGCTATGGTGAAAAAGGAAATATCCTCAGATGAAATCTGGGAAGAAGCTTTCTGAGAAACTGCTTTGTGATGTGTGACTTCCACTCATAGAGTTACATCTGTATTTCGTGGATCTGTTTGCTAGCCTTACTTCTGTGGAATCTGAGAACAGATATTTCGGATCCTATGAAGACTATAAGGCCAACGGAAATATCCTCCGATAGGAAAGAGAAAGAAGCTTTCTGAGAAACTTCTTTGTGTTCTGTGAAATCATCTCACAGAGTTACAGCTTTCCCGTGAAGAAGCCTTTCGCTAAGACAGTTCTTGTGGTTTTGGCAAAGTGATATTTGGAAGCCCATAGGGGGCTATGGTGAAAAAGGAAATATCCTCAGATGAAATCTGGAAAGAAGCTTTCTGA
>NW_020261634.1:0-3346 GCF_003255815.1 Theropithecus gelada
ATGATATTGGCTGTGGGTTTGTCATAAATAGCTCTTATTATTTTGAGGTACGTTCCATCAATACCGAATTTATTGAGCGTTTTTAGCATGAAGGGCTGTTGAATTTTGTCAAAAGCCTTTTCTGCATCTATTGAAATAATCATGTGGTTCTTGTCTTTGGTTCTGTTTATATGCTGGATTATGTTTATTGATTTGCGAATGTTGAACCAGCCTTGCATCCCAGGGATGAAGCCCACTTGATCATGGTGGATAAGCTTTTTGATGTGTTGCTGAATCCGGTTTGCCAGTATTTTATTGAGGATTTTTGCATCGATGTTCATCAGGGATATTGGTCTAAAATTCTCTTTTTTTGTTGTATCTCTGCCAGGCTTTGGTATCAGGATGATGTTGGCCTCATAAAATGAGTTAGGGAGGATTCCCTCTTTTTCTATTGATTGGAATAGTTTCAGAAGGAATGGTACCAACTCCTCCTTGTACCTCTGGTAGAATTCAGCTGTGAATCCATCTGGTCCTGGACTTTTTTTGGTTGGTAGGCTATTAATTGTTGCCTCGATTTCAGAGCCTGCTATTGGTCTATTCAGGGATTCAACTTCTTCCTGGTTTAGTCTTGGAAGAGTGTAAGTGTCCAGGAAATTATCCATTTCTTCTAGATTTTCCAGTTTATTTGCGTAGAGGTGTTTATAGTATTCTCTGATGGTAGTTTGTATTTCTGTGGGGTCGGTGGTGATATCCCCTTTTTCATTTTTAATTGCGTCGATTTGATTCTTCTTTCTTTTCTTCTTTATTAGTCTTGCTAGTGGTCTGTCAATTTTGTTGATCTTTTCAAAAAACCAACTCCTGGATTCATTGATTTTTTGGAGGGTTTTTTGTGTCTCTATCTCCTTCAGTTCTGCTCTGATCTTAGTTATTTCTAGCCTTCTGCTAGCTTTCGAATGTGTTTGCTCTTGCTTCTCTAGTTCTTTTAATTGCGATGTTAGAGTGTCAATTTTAGATCTTTCCTGCTTTCTCTTGTGGGCATTTAGTGCTATAAATTTCCCTCTACACACTGCTTTAAATGTGTCCCAGAGATTCTGGTATGTTGTATCTTTGTTCTCATTGGTTTCAAAGAACATCTTTATTTCTGCCTTCATTTCGTTATGTACCCAGTAGTCATTCAGGAGCAGGTTGTTCAGTTTCCATGTAGTTGAGCGGTTTTGATTGAGTTTCTTAGTCCTGAGTTCTAGTTTGATTGCACTGTGGTCTGAGAGACAGTTTGTTATAATTTCTGTTCTTGTACATTTGCTGAGGAGTGCTTTACTTCCAATTACGTGGTCAATTTTGGAATAAGTACGATGTGGTGCTGAGAAGAATGTATATTCTGTTGATTTGGGGTGGAGAGTTCTATAGATGTCTATTAGGTCTGCTTGCTGCAGAGATGAGTTCAATTCCTGGATATCCTTGTTAACTTTCTGTCTCGTTGATCTGTCTAATGTTGACAATGGAGTGTTGAAGTCTCCCATTATTATTGTATGGGAGTCTAAGTCTCTTTGTAAGTCTCTAAGGACTTGCTTTATGAATCTGGGTGCTCCTGTATTGGGTGCATATATATTTAGGAGAGTTAGCTCTTCCTGTTGAATTGATCCCTTTACCATTATGTAATGGCCTTCTTTGTCTCTTTTGATCTTTGATGGTTTAAAGTCTGTTTTATCAGAGACTAGGATTGCAACCCCCGCTTTTTTTTGTTCTCCATTTGCTTGGTAAATCTTCCTCCATCCCTTTATTTTGAGCCTATGTATGTCTCTGCGTGTGAGATGGGTCTCCTGAATACAGCAGACTGATGGGTCTTGACTCTTTATCCAGTTTGCCAGTCTGTGTCTCTTAATTGGAGCATTTAGTCCATTTACATTTAAGGTTAAGATTGTTATGTGTGAACTTGATCCTGCCATTATGATATTAACTGGTTATTTTGCTCATTAGTTGATGCAGTTTCTTCCTAGCCTCGATGGTCTTTACATTTTGGCATGTTTTTGAGATGGCTGGTACCGGTTGTTCCTTTCCATGTTGAGTGCTTCCTTCAGGGTCTCTTGTAAGGCAGGCCTAGTGGTGACAAAATCTCTAAGCATTTGCTTATCTGTAAAGGATTTTATTTCTCCTTCACTTATGAAACTTAGTTTGGCTGGATATGAAATTCTGGGTTTAAAATTCTTTTCTTTAAGAATGTTGAATATTGGCCCCCACTCTCTTCTGGCTTGTAGAGTTTCTGCCGAGAGATCTGCTGTGAGTCTGATGGGCTTCCCTTTGTGGGTAACCCGACCTTTCTCTCTGGCTGCCCTTAAGATTTTTTCCTTCATTTCAACTTTGGTGAATCTGGCAATTATGTGTCTTGGAGTTGCTCTTCTCGAGGAGTATCTTTGTGGCGTTCTCTGTATTTCCTGGATTTGAATGTTGGCCTGCCCTACTAGGTTGGGGAAGTTCTCCTGGATGATATCCTGAAGAGTGTTTTCCAACTTGGTTCCATTTTCCCCCTCACTTTCAGGCACCCCAATCAGACGTAGATTTGGTCTTTTTACATAATCCCATACTTCTTGCAGGCTTTGTTCATTTCTTTTTCTTCTTTTTTCTTTTGGTTTCTCTTCTCGCTTCATTTCATTCATTTGATCCTCAATTGCTGATACTCTTTCTTCCAGTTGATCGAGTCGGTTACTGAAGCTTGTGCATTTGTCACGTATTTCTCGTGTCATGGTTTTCATCTCTTTCATTTCGTTTATGACTTTCTCTGCATTAATTACTCTAGCCGTCAATTCTTCCACTTTTTTTTCAAGATTTTTAGTTTCTTTGCGCTGGGTACGTAATTCCTCCTTTAGCTCTGAGAAATTTGATGGACTGAAGCCTTCTTCTCTCATCTCGTCAAAGTCATTCTCCGTCCAGCTTTGATCCGTTGCTGGCGATGAGCTGCGCTCCTTTGCCGGGGGAGATGCGCTCTTGTTTTTTGAATTTCCAGCTTTTCTGCCCTGCTTTTTCCCCATCTTTGTGGTTTTATCTGCCTCTGGTCTTTGATGATGGTGATGTACTGATGGGGTTTTGGTGTAGGTGTCCTTCCTGTTTGATAGTTTTCCTTCTAACAGTCAGGACCCTCAGCTGTAGGTCTGTTGGAGATTGCTTGAGGTCCACTCCAGACCCTGTTTGCCTGGGTAACAGCAGCAGAGGCTGCAGAAGATAGAATATTTCTGAACAGCAAGTGTACCTGTCTGATTCTTGCTTTGGAAGCTTCCTCTCAGGGGTGTACTCCACCCTGTGAGGTGTGGGGTGTCAGACTGCCCCTAGTGGGGGATGTCTCCCAGTTAGGCTACTCAGGGGTCAGGGACCC
>NW_020261635.1:0-2322 GCF_003255815.1 Theropithecus gelada
TCTTAGAAAAAAACGATTTTTCTTTTGGGATGATTTAAAAAGAAAATTACATTTCTGGATTTTTTTTTTTTTTTTTTTTTACTTTTCTTTCTGAGACTGGGTCTTGGCTCTGTTGCCAAGATTGGAGTACACTGGAGCAATCGCAGCTCAATGTAGCATTAAGTGATCTTCCCACCTCAGCCTCCAGAGTAGCAGGGACCACAGGCACGCACCACCACACTCAGCTAACTTTTCTGTTATACAGATGGGGTCTTGCTATGTTGTCCAGGCTGGTCTCGAACCCCTTGACCTCAAGTGATACCCCTGCCTTGACCTCCCAAAGATTTAGCCTAAGCGACCATGTCTTATTGGAAAATAGACATTAGAGCAAATGCATTTCTGTAAGATTTTCTACCTCTTTTCACTGGGGAAAAAGGTAACTTGCCTCCAAAGGTCGGAGACAAAGCCGTTACTGCAGACAAAAGCGCTGTGCATCCCGGGAACCGCTACACCACGAGGCATGGCCGGGCACCCTGGATGCAGGAGTAACACACGAGGCTAGCACAGGCTGATGCTGGCCCTCTCCAGAAGTAGGCCTATCCTTCCTCCTCTCCTCAGCCCTCTCTCCCTTCAGGTCTCAGTGGCTGCTGACAGGGGAGAGGCCACAACTAGAGGAGGCTCTCAACTCCACCAGGGACAGGAGCCCCAGACGCTGGGGACTCAACTGCGGCCCTCTGCGCCCACCTCCTTCTGGTCCAGCCTTCTCAGGAGCCAGGCGTGGCCACTTTGACCCTCTTTCCCTTCTGTGGCTCCTACAAAAACCAGTTCAGCGAGCCCAGGCTGCCTCACACTCCAGGGACACCCGGCACAGGCCCCCTCCATGACCTTATCCAAGCTCCTGGGGCCAGAAGGGTCTTGCAATATTTCACTTTCCAGTTGAGCATCCCCAGCCTGAAATCCAAAGTGCTCCGAAGAGCATTTCCTTCGAGTGTCATGAGGAAGCTCAGAATGTTTCAGGTTTCGGAGCATTTTGGAGTAGGGACTCTCAGCCTTAATTTGAACCTCTTCAAGGAAGCCACACACTGAAGCCCCCGATGTCCACCCTACACAATCCCAGCACACCCTCTGAAGTCCTCAGCAACAGATTTTCTTTCTTCAAAAATAACCACAAGTCACAAACTCACACGCAATCACAGAAGGGGGTTGTGGACACCCGCACAGATGATGAAATTTAACTGTCACATTTTTACCTGGGTAATTTAAAGTCATTCCTCAAAAGACACCTGTTTTACTGAGTTGCATTTTAAGGTGAACACACACAAATCATTTCAGGGAAACAAACGTCACTTTGGGCTACGTGTGGTTTCTTGACTCCCGTGAATAACTCAGCATTCACCCTCACTTCTGGATAAGGGAGACAATGCAAAGAAATCTGTTAAAACAAAGACATGAAAACAAGTTTAAGAAGGGTTTGAAAGGTTCCTCCTGTCCCCCTGGAGGGGAGATGAGTACACCTGAAAAACTCACGGGGGACAGGAGCACAGCCTCCTCGGTGTGCCATGGACGCCGCCTCGCCAAGGGGAGAGGATGCCTGGAAGACTCACAGGGGTGGGAGCACAGCCTCCTCAGTGCTTTCTACACTCAGCAGCTTCAGAAATTCCTGCAGAAGCAGAACACATGAGAACTGAGACTGGAACACCCCAAAGAAAGGGGATGAGGGGTCAAAAAAAGCATTCGATCATTACCAAGGAGCGCGGGCATGAAGCCGCTTCAAAGACCGTGTGAGAAGTCACTCATAGGCGTTTCACAAAATAAGGGTAGCGCGAGATTGCTCGATCAGCTCAAACAGGCTGCCATCCCTCAGGCCATGAAGTCCCTGAGATGAGCCTCTCACTGAGCAGAAGTCACTCGCATCTCTGCCAGAGAAAGTACTACAAGCCGACACATAACCTCATGAAACCTGGGCTTCAGCCGGTCGACAATAGTGAGTCTGACATGGTACATCCCTCCAGATGGTTAAAGACCCCAGGGGTGGCCGGGCGCGGTGGCTCAAGCCTGTAATCCCAGCACTTTGGGAGGCCGAGACGGGCGGATCTCGAGGTCAGGAGATCGAGACCATCCTGGCTAACACGGTGAAACCCCGTCTGTACTAAAAAATACAAAAAAACTAGCCGGGCGAAGTGGCGGGTGCCTGTAGTCCCAGCTACTCAGGAGGCTGAGGCAGGAGAATGGCGTGAACCCGAAAGGAGGAGCTTGCAGTGAGCTGAGATCCGGCCACTGCACTCCAGCCTGGGTGACAGAGCAAGACTCCGTCTAAAAAAAAAAAAAAAAAAAAAAAAAAAA
>NW_020261635.1:2403-9166 GCF_003255815.1 Theropithecus gelada
AAGGGCTGTGTCTGTCCATCCCCTTTTCCAAGTTCTGGATGATTTTTCCTAATGTACTATAAGCAGCATGTTCCAGTAGAGACGTCATTAACTGACGCTGGGTCCTCTTAATTTTGAAATTAGAAACACACTTGGCCAGGCACGGTGGCTCATGCCTGTGATCTCAGTACTTTGGGAGGCTGAGGCAGCTGGACTGCTTAAGTCCAGGAGTTTGAGTCCAGCCTGGGCAACATTGCAAAACTCCATCTCTACAAAAAATACAAAAATAAGTCAGGCATGGGGACACGTGGAACATGTGCCTGTGGGTCCTGGCTACTCAGGAGACTGAGGCAGGAGGATCGCTTGAGCCTGGGAGGTTGAGGCTGTAGTAAGCTGTGCTCACACCACTGCCTGGGCAACAAAAAGGTTTTTTTTCTTTGCCAGTCTCAAAAAAACCAAAGAGAATAAGAATTATATACCTGACTAGCCCAAAATAAAAGAGGCCTTGTGGAACAACCTGAAACACAGCTGCAAATTCTGGCAGGGCCTCCCCTGGCTTGATTTGTGGTGAGTGTAGGACCGCTCTGAAGGATAGGACCCCAGGCACCTTCCGAGACTAGACCTTACAGTACAACTTCCCTTCGCTGGACAGAACACTGGCCTTGGAGCCTGGGACACCCTGGGGCAGTGCCACCATCCCGAGGCCGCCATGGCACAAGCAGGCCCTACCATCATGAAGCCCGGGACATCCTGTTGCAGTGCCACCAACCCAAGGCCTCTGTGACACAAGGGGGCCCTGGTGCCACTGAGAGGCTACACAGCAGGTCCAAGCCCAGGCAAGGAGTGAAGAGGCTCCACATCCTTTCCATCCCTCCAGCTGAGTCCACAGATGTCTTGAAGCAGAAACGCATCACCCTCAATGTCCACGGGTGAGTTTTTGGCCACAGAATCTGGAAGCATAAAAGATGGTTCTGGGCTGGTTGGTTGCCGGCTCGGATCTGTCCTCTTTCCACACAAAACCTGGCTCACACCAAGCAGCGTCTAAGTCCTGGAAGACCTGCTAAACACAAGTGCAGCTACAAACTGGAGAAACTGGAGGGGGCTGGGCTGGGCTGTGCTCCAGTGGCATCAGCGTTTCTCAGGAAGACCCCGGGCATTACAGGGTCCAGGGCAAGGGCTTCCTGGGATCCAGGACATGGAACAAGAACCCATTTCCCGGTCCTGTTGAATATGAATCGGCTAAGGGCCGATTCCCTCGGAGGACTGAGCAACGCCCCACAACACCTTGGTATGGGTATGTTATTACCCATACCAAGGTAATAACAAGCCCGTTACCAGCAGGAGGCTGGTGATGAAGACATGAGGACCAGATGAGCACGAGGGATCCTGACAGATCATCCCTGGCACCGAGCAAGGGGCAGACAGTACCCCCTGTTCCTGACGCATCAGCCCTGGCACTGAGCGAGGGGTGGAAGCACGGCCTGTACCCCTGCAAATGCAGAGGGATGTGAGGGGGGTGCAGGCTGGGCTTGGAGGCTAACTCAACCACCTGCGCTTGCACTTCCGTTCCTCATGGCAGGGAGGTGAGGCACAGGCAGCATTAGGGCTCACCTTGGCCCCGGGCTGCACTTTTTTCTACTTATGATTCGTGCTCGCTTTACATGGACAGGCATAGCTATAATAACGGTTCCCTGATTATTTCGCTGCCTACATAAAGGGCTTTCAGAATTCACTTCCATCCTTAGGAAAGGCGGCCAACACCAGGCTGTCTCCCTTAAGATGCCATGTCTCATGTGGGGAAAAAAAATCAAGAGAAATCAAAGGCCATAAAATACATCAGTTTCAACACTAAAATTTAAGAGTACGCTTTAAATTGAAGATGAGTTAAGTCACATTTCCAAATCTCTGAAAGCACGGTTCCTGGGAGGGAATGGTTTGCAACACACAAAGGCAGCTCTGTAGAAGGGCCCAGGCTGGATGAAGGCTCAAACGTCAGTGCAAGGAGAAAGTCTGAACAAACTCTCTCCTGCCCTGCTGCTGTCCTCTTCCAAAACACACTGTTTATCTGTCAGTTTAGAAAAAGGCCTAGGGAGGTGGGAGGCAGGCCTGGGAGGGTCACCTAGCATCCAAGCTCCTCACCCACACAACCGCACCAGGCTGAGCTGAGCAGTACACACAAACACGACTAATTCTCCCCAAAAAGAAGACAGAAGGCAGCACACTGCCACGCCAGGTGCCCTGCAGACCAGAAGATTGAGGGGAGCCAGAGGTACCATTAATCTTGCTTGCATGGTGGAGGGAGAGGAATAATGCCACTCACTTGAGTGTTGCACAATTCTTTCTAGCACTGAGTGGCAGAAAACAAAAATTATAGATGCTTCCTCAGAGAAATGTCTCTGAAGAACTGAACATAAATTATGTTCAGGAAATAGCATTATGAATGCCTCAAGTGCTTCTGTTTTCAATAATCCCAGAGTAATTCTATAAACCCAGGAATCAGTCTCACCCAACTCCAGGATCACGGCCCAGGTGACGTGGGCACACACATCCTGAAGCTCCAATGCTCAACTAAAGTGGGGCGAGTGAAAATGATCCTGGGTATAATTTACATGGACACAGGAAGGTGGCTGAGCCCCAAACCCCTAAACCAGGAAGACCAGTGTCCTTCAGGGGCCTCACCTCTGTCCTTTCCCAGCCTCTGGGAACCACCACTCTGCTCTCTACTGACACAAACGCCCCTCCAAGGTACAACACCAGGAAGATCATCATTCAAAACTGAGGAACCTGGCAGAACAAAGCTGTCAGGAGATTTTAATCACCAACACCACTTGTTACATGACCCAAAGATGATTAAAATCCTAGGCCCTTCAAGACTGAATGTTATCTATACTTAAATGCATTTAATCACCATATTGGGGGGTTATTCCTTTGTTTTGCTGCAAATATATCTAACTGCTGTAAAAGCAAAAGGCAATTTGTTAACAAAGCTTCTTGGAGTGTCTCAACAGGCCTCGAGGCAGGATAAAAGACAGAACTTCCTGGCAGAAACGCTCAGCTCTGAGGTCAGGTGGAGTTCTTGAGCACCAACCAAGGCAAAATAAGGTCGAAGACCACACCACACTTTCCTCAATCACATCTTCATTCCACCTTTCCTTCTATTTCTCACGACTTCACTGGGAGAAATTGTGCTGAAAGAAAATGGAAACATACACATACATAGGAGACCCTACAGATGCTGAGAATGGGTGCAGCCGTCACAGGCCGAATGTCCTTTCAGGGCCATCTGACCTGGCTGGGATCCAAGTATCCAAGTGCAGGATTGTATGTCAGACCCGTGAAGCCGGGATTACAGCCACTGAATGGCAGTTTTCCATCCCACGGAAACCGGCCTTGCTAGGGGCTTCCTCGGGGACCACTGACCTCACGCCACCACCCATCAACTACTTCAACTAACCTACATCATGGCAGAGGCCTCCCTAGGCAGACCAGCCCTGCCCAAGTCCTGCTTCATGGCAAACCCTCCAGGCAAACGTCCTTGGCCTCCTCCGGGAGGCTGTGCTCGGAAGGTGCCCTCATTTACTTCTGTGGCTCTGAGACATTTAACTAGAGCCCAACACATTTCTTCCTGTTCACATAGTATTAATAGATTTTTATGAGTAAACTTTCACTGGGAAAAATACCATTTCAGGAGCCCCAGTGACCACAATGAAAATGTTTTTACCTTCCCTTACGTGACATCGGCAACGCCAGGTCCAGGAAACGTTCTGGATCTCAGATAATGGCATATCCACTCATAGTAAGTCTTGGTCTTGTTTCACAAGCTATCAAATGCTGCCCAGAAGCAGGAAAAACCCCACAACGTGGCAGGGAGGGGCAACCAGCGTGAGTTCTAAGGCCAGACCACCCGGGTCTGCCGATAGCGTGGTGAGGGGCAAACAGTGCAGGGTCTAAGGCCAGACCGCCCTGGTCCCGCTGACAGTGTGGCTTCAGGAGTTTCCTAAACCCTCTGCTCTCCAAGTTTCATGTCAGAAAAATGCAGTGATAACCGTGTCCACCTCGTTTAAATATATATATATATATATACACACACACACACATACATATATATATACACACACACATATACACACACACACATATATATATACTCCAAAACTACAGCCCTATAAAGGTTATTAATCCTAGTTACCCTCAAGGCATTGAGCGATCAATAATGAGCCATCCCCCTGCTGCTGACCTGCCTCAGCCCCACCCTCCGGAAACCCCGCATTCACACCAGCCACACAGGATGAGGCCAGGGAAGGAGCAGGACTGTGTCTTGGGAACTTATTCCATCTCTGCGGATCTTGAAGGAACCTGAGGCTCTACATTGAGTGAGACGAGCACTCGTGCTGGAATGAGACGGCAGGGAAAGCAACCGAATCTGGGGTCGCAGCTGCCTGAGGCTTGGGTCCCACCGGGAAAGTGGCACCAGGGCCCTCAGGACAGTGGCGGAGGTCCCAGGAGGCAAGTCCCAGCGCAGAGACGCATGGACCCAAAGATTGCTCCAGGGCCAGGAGGGGCTGCTGTGCTGACAGCCACGAGGCAGGCAGTCTTCAAGCTCCTCCAGCTGCCATCCTGCAGGCAGGAAGGACAGTGCCCAGACCACCCCGGAGCTCCCCCAGCCTGCCAGGCTGGTACTCTTACTCCAGCCACTGACAAGAGTCCCCATGTTCCAAGCTAGGTTGAAACAGTGCCTCAGGCCTCGGGGCACATGCACCCCCCTGCAGGGCCACTCCTACCCAACACCTGGGGATGGCTATTCCCACACATCCCCAACTCACAGCAAAACTTAAAAATGAAAGTCGGAAGATACAGCCAGGAAACCAATGCTCAAGAAGCAACTCCAGGGTGACTCTTCCTAGAGCTATTGCTATTGAACATCTTTAAAAATATTTCCAGGATGACTTCCTAGAGCTATTGCTGTTGAAAATCTTTAAAATTCTTCATTTCAAAATTAGCTTTTATTACACTGTCTTCCCTATCCTACCAAGACTCTAGAAAACAAAACCATTACAATTTCCCATTCTATCTTGTAGCAAGTTAGAAATACATGTTTCCTCAAAGGATTCTACGTGTTTCCTTGGCAATATCCTTTCCATGCCCCGTACCACTGCCCGCAACAGAGAAGGCTTTTCCAACCCAACCCAACCCAACCCAACCCAAGGGCCCTGAGACAGGCCCCTAACGAATCATCTACAAACTCTTGAGACAGGCTTGCCCTGACAAATCATCTGCAAACTCCATCTTCCATTAAAAACAGTACCGAAAATGAGCATATTACCACTTTTTAAAAATTACTGTAAAGTGGACAGTGTTCAGTTCTGTGAATTTCGGCACAAATATTCCCATAATCATCATCACACAAGCAGAACAGTCCAACAGCCCCAAACCCACTCACGGGGCCTCATAAGCATACCCTCCCATTCCCAGCAACCACGCTCTCTGTGTTCTCCCATCCCCCAGGTCTGTCTTTTGCGAGTGTTGTCGCAAAACACTCGCAAAATCACGATTTCCTGGGCATCGTGCTTGGAGGTGCACCTAGGGTGTCCTGTGATCAACAGCCAGGCCTCGGGGCTGCTGGGTATTTATTATTCCACGGATGGCTATGGCACACTGTAACCTGTTTTGGGCAACTATAGACAGCGCTATTAACATCTGGGCACAGTTTTTCTTAAACATCAGCTTCTGTTTCTCTAGGGTAAATACCCAGGATTGGGGTCACCGGGCCCGACCTTTGTGTGAGTTCACTTTTGTAAGAAACCGCCAAGCTGTCTGCACCGTGCTGAACCCCAGCATCGCACAGGAGTCCCGACTGCCTGTCCTCACCAGCACCTGGGGCTGTCGGAAGACCTTAGTCAGGCGCTCCAGCAGGGGTGTGAACAAATTCACTGCGGCTTCCGTGCACATCTCAGTGCAACCAGTCATGCTGAAGGTAATTTCAGATGCTTTCGGGCCATCCTCCCTTCCTTCTCAGCGAAGCATCTGTTCAAGTCTCTTCCGCTTTTAAGTCAGGTGGTTTGTTCTCTGTCATGAGCCGTGGGAGTCCTGTGCATTCTGGATACGAGTCCTTTGCCGGCTGCATTGTTCATAGACATCATGTCCCCATCTATCGAAAATGTGTCTCTTCAATTCCCTAGAGGTGTCTTTTATATTAGAAGTTTAATTTTGATGAGTCTTACCTACTTGTTTTCTTCCTTGATTATGGATCATGGTATGGCTAAGAGCTCTCACCCTAGGTCTCCACAATTTCCCTTTCTTTTGTAGTTTGGTATTTTACATTCAGGGCTATGGTCCACCTTAATTTTCATACAGGAATTTCTCCCTGTTTTCACTCTTTTACATACGGCTGTCCCATAATTCCAGCATCATCTGTTGAAAAGACTCAAATTCCACTGAACTGCTTTTGCGTCTTGGGATCTGTTCTGGACTCCACTCTGTCAGCTGACCCATGTGTCCATCCTGAGCATAATTTATGACTTTAGTGGCTGTCTCTTAGAAAAAAGTAACTCTGTCTGGAAGCAAAAACCGCATTAGAAATGCTCTAAATAAGATTCTTCCTGTTGTCAGGAGAGCAAAGCCACTGCCCTAAGCAGAGGTGAGGCCTCAACAGCTCCCAGGCACAACCTTAACACACAATGGGGAAGGGAATTCATTTCAAGGGCCACAACGTGGGACCAGCATAGCCATGGAAACTGCAATAATTTTACAACAGAATGAAATTCATAAAGAACTGCTGAGAAGC
>NW_020261636.1:0-3345 GCF_003255815.1 Theropithecus gelada
GTTGGTGGGATTGTAAACTAGTTCGACCATTATGGAAAACAGTATGGCGATTCCTCAAGGATCTACAACTAGATGTACCATATGACCCAGCCATCCCATTACTGGGTATATACCCAAAGGATTATAAATTATGCTGCTGTAAAGACACATGCACACGTATGTTTATTGCAGCACTCTTCACAATAGCAAAGACTTGGAATCAACCCAAATGTCCATCAGTGACAGATTGGATTAAGAAAATGTGGCACATATACACCATGGAATACTATGTAGCCATAAAAAAGGATGAGTTTGAGTCCTTTGTAGGGACATGGATGCAGCTGGAAACCATCATTCTCAGCAAACTATCACAAGAACAGAAAACCAAACACCGCATGTTCTCACTCATAGGTGGGAACTGAACAATGAGATCACTTGGACTCAGGAAGTGGAACATCACACACCGGGGCCTATCATGGGGAGGGGGGAGCGGGGAGGGATTGCATTGGGAGTTATACCTGATGTAAATGACGAGTTGATGGGTGCAGCACAGCAACATGGCACAAGTATATATATGTAACAAACCTGCACGTTATGCACATGTACCCTACAACTTAAAGTATAATAATAATAAATAAATTTTAAAAAAAAAAAGGCAGGAAACAACAGGTGCTGGAGAGGATGTGGAGAAATAGGAACACTTTTACACTCTTGGTGGGTTTGTAAACTAGTTCAACCATTATGGAAAACAGTATGGCGATTCCTCAAGGATCTAGATCCAGAAGTACCATATGACCCAGCCATCCCATTACTGGGTCTATACCCAAAGGATTATAAATCATGCTGCTATAAAGACACATGCACACGTATGTTTATTGCGGCGCTATTCACAATAGCAAAGACTTGGAATCAACCCAAATGTCCATCAGTGACAGACTGGATTAAGAAAATGTGGCACATATACACCATGGAATACTATGCAGCCATAAAAAAGGATGAGTTTGTGTTCTTTGTAAGGACATGGATGAAGCTGGAAACCATCATTCTCAGCAAACTGTCGCAAGAACAGGAAACCAAACACCGCATGTTCTCACTCATAGGTGGGAACTGAACAATGAGATCACTTGGACTCGGGAAGGGGAACATCACACACCGGGGCCTATCACAGGGAGGAGGGAGGGGGGAGGGATTGCATTGGGAGTTATACCTATTGTAAATGACGAGTTGATGGGTGCTGAGGAATTGATGGGTGCAGCACAGCAACATGGCACAAGTATACATATGTAACAATCCTGCATGTTATGCACCTGTACCCTAGAACTTAAAGTATAATAATTTAAAAAAAAGAAAATACTGGCAAACCGAATCCAGCAGCACATTAAAAAGCTTATCCACAATGATCAAGTGGGCTTCATCCCCAGGATGCAAGGCTGGTTCAACGTATGCAAATCAATAAATGTAATCCCGCATATAAACAGAACCAAAGACTAAAACCACATGATTATTTCAATAGATGCAGGAAAAGGCCTTTGACAAAATTCAGCAGCCCTTCACCTAAAAATTAGGCCCAGTATGCATTAGCTATTTTTCCTGATGCTCTTCGCCAACATTGTCTCAGCTCATTGCAACCTCCACCTCCCAGGTTCAAGCAATTCTCCTGTCTCAGCCTCCTGAGTAGCTGGGATTACAGGAACACACCACCACACGTGGTTAATTTCTTGTATTTTTAGTAGAGATGGGGTATTACCCTGTTGGCCATGCTGGTGTTGAACTCCTGACCTCTGGTGATCCGCTCACCTAGGCCTCCCAAAATGCTAAGATTACAAGTGTAAGCCACCATGCCTGGCCCATTTCTTCTAGATTTCCTAGTTCACTTGCATAGAGCTGTTTAGCGTATTCTTTGATGCTACAAGGCTACAGCAAGAAAAACAGCATGGGAATGGTACCAAAATAGACACATAGACCAACGGAACAGAATAGAGAGACCGGAAATAGAGCTGCATACCTAAAACGATGTGATCTTCAACAATGGGAAAAAAAAAAGCAATGGGTAAAGACCTCCTTATTTAATAAATGGTGCTGGGATAACTAGCTAGCCATAAACAGAAGATTGAACTGGACACCCTCCTTACACAATATACAAAAATCAACTCAAGATGGATTAGAGACTAAAATATAAAACCCAAAACTGTAAAATTCCTTAAAGAAATCCTAGGAAATACCATTCTGAACTTAGGCTTCGGCAAAGATTTCATGACAGAGACACCAAAGCAATTGCACAACAAACAAAAATGGACAAATACGATCTAATTAACAACTGCACTACATTCCCAGCAATGATTCTTAATTATGGTGAAATGGATGCAATGACAGAAATAAAATTCAGAATATGAATAAGAATGAAGATCAACATTCAGGAGTAAGTTGAAATTCAATCCAAGGATTGTAAGAAACACAATAAAGTAATACAGCAGATGAAAGACAAAGTGGCCATTTTAAGAAATAACCAAACTGAGTGGGTAGATCTGAACAACTTATTTCAATAATTTTATAACACAATTGCAAATATTAACAGCAGAATCAACCAAACTGTGAAAAGAATTCCAGACGCTCTTTGAAACATCTCAGCCAGACAACAATTTTTAAAAGAATGATTAACAATGAACAAAAGCTCCAAGAAGTATGGGATTATGCAAAGAGACCAAATCTATTGGCATTCCTGAAAGACAAGGAGATAAAGCAAGCAACTTGAAAAACATATCTCAGGATATCATCTATGAAAAGTTTTCCCAACCTTGCTAGAGAGACCAACATTCAAATTCAGGAAGTGCAGAAAACCCAGTGAAATAATACAGAAGAAAATCGTCTCCAAGAAACTCATCAGATTATTGTGTCAAAATGAAAGAAAAAATATTAAATGCAACTGGAAAGAAGAGGCAGGTCACCTACAAAGGAACCACACCAGGTTAATATCAGATCTTTCAACATAAACCCTAGAAGCCAGAAGAGAATGCGAGCCTATATTCAGCATTCTTAAAGAAAAGGCTTTCCAACCAAGAATTTCATATCCATCCAAACTCAGCTTCAGAAGTGAAGTAGAAATAACATCTTTTCGGACAAGCAAATGCTAAGGGATTTTGTTACCAGCAGACTTGCCTTACAAGAGGTCCAGAAGAGAGTGCTAAATATGAAAAAGAAAGACAATTACTGGCCATTATGAAAACACACTTAAGTACGTAGACCAGTGACACTGTAATGCAGCCACACCAAAAAGTCTGCATAATAACCAGCTAACAACATGTTAAATCTGCACATACCAGGGGCGGAGCAAGATGGCCGAATAGGAACAGCTCCAGTCTCCAACTC
>NW_020261637.1:0-3344 GCF_003255815.1 Theropithecus gelada
AGGAAGGAAGGAAGGAAGGAAGGAAGGAAGGAAGGAAGGAAGGAAGGGAAATGATTGGACTCAAAGTTATGCTGCAAATTAACTGGCACTATAATCCCTATTCAAAATCATTCTGTGGCATAATCTACAATGAGGCAAACTGCTGACACCTATCAAGCCCCAAGGGGCCCTCTGAGTCCCACCTCAGGGGAGAACCTTGCTAGGGTGTATCCGATGGTGTGTGTGGTATCTGGGCTCCTGGAAACAGGTGGAGGCTTTGGGGTGAGTGCAATGCCGGGAGGGTGGTCTTGAGCACTCGTATCCTCAGTTGGAGGAGAAAGCCCAGAGTGAATTTTATTTTTCCACATTTGCCTCCTTTGATGTTGTATATCTGTGATGGTTAAGAGTAGATATCAGTTTGACTGGATTGAGGGATGCCTAGATGGCTAGTGAGGCATAGTTCCTGGTTGTGTCTGTGAGGGTGTTTCCAGAGGAGATTGACATGTGAGTCAGTGAACAGAGAGAGGAAGATCCCTGCTCAGTGTGGGTGGCACCACACAATCAGCTGGGGGCGTGGCTAGGACAAAGCAGGTAGAAGAAAGGGGATATTCAGTGCTCCCTCTTTCTTTCTCTCTCTCTCCCTCTCTCTCTCCCCACCCCCTATACCCCTACCCCACCCCACCCTGCCCCATCTCCTCATTCCGGAGCAGGATGCCTTTTTCTCCTGCCCTTGGTCATCAGATTCTAGGTTCTTTGACTTTTGGACACTAGGACTTGTACTAGCAGCCTCCTGGGGTCTCTCAGGCCTTTGGCCTCAGACTGGGGGCTGCCCTGTTGGCTTCCCTGGTTCTGAGGCTTTCAAACTATTGAGCCATGATGCTGGCTCCCCTGGGAGCCACGCTGTCATTCTCCAGCTCATGGGACTTTGCCTTTGGGGTCATGTGAGCTAATTCCCCTTATATATACTATTAATTCTGTCCCTCTGGTGAACCCTAATACAGTGTCTTCCTGTTCCATTTAGCATGATTACAGGGATGGGAAAATATGTTAGGGGCTGGAAGATGGTTCTCTGGGAGGAGGTATCAGGCAGGGTCCTGAAAGTAAGACCCTCCAGGCTCTGTCATGGCAACTTTGCTGACCAGTACATGGTCTTCTTGTCCAGGAGTCCATGGATGCTCAGGGCAATCTAGGCAAAATTTGGAGTCTGTGATGGGCTTGGAAATTTCACTGGAGATTTGGGAGCGTCCTAACCCAAGCTATTTAAGAGCCTCTGCTTTACATGGTGTGAAGGACCCAACAACCACCTTCTATATAGCTGTCCTGGGCATGCTTGGTCTTCCCAGCAATGAGTTTTTTGTGGTATGATCTCAGAGCTCACCTCACTCCACCCTGAGACTCTTGTACAGTGAAGTACAAGGATATGGCCAGGCCAATTGTCAGCAGTCAGCTCCTGGCCTGCCTAACTCAATGTAGAGCATGTGTCCACCGTGTGCTACTGTGCTGCCCAGAGTCACTGGGCTCATGAGCCAGATATAAATGCTGAGTCTGGGGCCTGTGTGCCCGAGAAGCCCTGTCCTGTCAGTTGGCCCAGGGAGCATCACACAGGGGACTCCTCTCCTCAGGCTCTCTCGCATCTCTCTGGCAGACAGGTGGTCATGATCGTCTGCGCTGTGGGGCCCTATTATTCCAGAGCAAATGCTGGAGCCAGACTGACCCTATGGAAAGGCACAAGGACGTGGGCTGTGGTGATGGGCACCCTCAGTCAGGCAGCAGCTGTCCCGCGTTCCTGGCTTCCACCTCTGAGGCAGCTCCCTGACATTCTCCAAAGTCTGTCCACTTCCTTTTCTGCTACAGTTGCTCTTGTCAGGGGGAGCAGTGGGCTTTGGCCTGTTTACCTACACTCTCATGTGTGTGCTACAGCCTGGCTTGGGACACATTTGGTCTCCATGTGAAGACCGAGATTGCGGCTTTCTGTGCTTGGAGCCCCAAAAGGACAGGTGGGCCCTGAGGGACAGATGCCCCAGTCCCAGGACAAGGAACTTCCCCCAGGAGAGCTAATCATGGTCCCCTTTAACTCCCAACTCCCATGGAGGGGCTGATAGGGGGTCCTTGCAGGCTGAGGCTCTGAGCACAGGGACACCTGGGGCCCTACATACCAGCCCTATGAGAAATAGGGCCAAAGAGCCTCATTCCCCGTGTGAGTGGCTGGTCACCCACACTTCAGGGCCTCATCCTGCGCAGGGTCCTGTAGCTGATCCACACCTGACATGCTGAGTCTTCCTTGGGCTTCATCCCCTGGAGTCGTCCCTATTCCTGGCTCCCATGCTGGTGGCCCTGCCTTCTCTCACAGACACCCAAGGACTCTCCAGGCCATACCTCAGTGACAGCAGCTTTGCCATCCCGCTGGCCTCAATCCCAGAAAAACTTCAAGAGAACAAGGCCCACGATTTTAAAAGGGCTAAGACTGATGTTACAGAAAATGGACTGGAAGATGAGGAATTTTCACAAGTGTCCACCAGTACATTTGAAATTACATTTTATTTAAACAGGTAAAAATGTGTATATCTTTTTAAAATGAAAATACAAAGTAAGTGAATCAATAATACAAACATGTTTATAGCAGTAATTAAAATAGAGGTAACATTTACCAGTGTGAAAATATCAGAATTCCAATCACACTTGGATCTTCAATGATTGAAGTGTGCATTCCACACAGCAGGGGCTGGTAGACTGAAGATAAATTCCTCCTCTGGATGTGCCATCCTCAGTCAAGTTCTTCCTCATCACCATTCATCAGCTCACACAGTGGGGTAGCTGGCTGCTGTGGCGATTCCACAGTTGTTCCTCCGGTCTTTGGCCATCTTTATGTAGCCATCCATGCCCCAGTTTTTACCCCAGCTGAAAGGAGAACAGGTTTTCCATTTCAGAGGAAGGATAAAGCACTTTGGGTTATTAACTTAAACAGTGTGCCAGAAGCCACAGGCTTAACATAAAGAATCAGGAGATGCCGATGTTCCTGTTCATCCCTTATAAATTCTTAAGTCGAAACCTGCATATCACTTCAATCCCAGGCCCAAAACTGTGACCTTTCACAGAACTGCAAAATCAGAAACAGAAAAAGGACAGGATGTCTTTCCAGCCAGGTATGCTTCAGAATTAAGAAAATGTTCAGAACTTAAACATGCAATGGGACAAATACCATGTTAATATCCCCAGCATGCTTGTGACAGTATCTTGATGTTACAATCAATCATTACTATTCTGTGTTCTATCGAAGGGGGATAAAGACTTCTGGGATTTCAGAAATGGGATTAAGGGCTTGCGGTATGTAAATACTGATTGCAAAAAAGGATTCCCCTTTGAAT
>NW_020261638.1:0-3343 GCF_003255815.1 Theropithecus gelada
TGGGTGACCCAGACAGGGAGCGGGGTTTGGGCATGGCCAGAGAAAGGTCAGGCTGTGGCCTCTTCTGGGTATGGATGGGCCTGGCCTCCTCCCCTCCTGGGCTGGGCAGGGCAGGGCTCTTAGAGCTCCGGTCATGGCAGGGATGCTCTGCCCACAGTGGGAAGCCATCCTTCGGGGTCCATGCTCTGCCCAGCCTTGCTGTGCAGGCTCAGCCTGTCACATTGGATTAGCCTGACCCTAAGTCCCTGGCCCGTCCCAGTCCTGCCACCAGAGCCAGTCCTGGCTGCCCCAGCCCATTCTGTCTGTTTTAATAGCAGCTGACAGGCCACATCCCCCAGCCAGCCTGCAGATCAGTGTTCAGTCCCTGCATGCACAGCCATCGGGGCTGCCTCTCCAGCCTTTGGTCTTTTTGTTTCAGGGGCACAGAAAGTCAAGGAGGCCAGGCAGTCTAACTAAGCAGATTTGGTACTTCCTGTGTCAGGGTAAAGATAGAGCAGGAAACTGAGTCAGGGTCAGGGATCTGGGGCCGTTGGGGCTGGGTGTAGGGCTGGGGGTTTGGCAGGATGACTTTTCCCAAATGCAGCCCTACCTGTCAAAGGATGGAGTGCCCAACACAAGAGAGTCCTTGTTAGGGTTAGGGTTTGGATTAGAGTTAGAGTTAGGAATGTCAACCCCATTGTCAGTGACTGACCCTCAGTTGCCCATCCCTGGTTCAGGACTAGGGCTAGGGCTAGGGTTAGAGTTAGAGTTAGAGTTAGAGTTAGAGTTAGAGTTAGAGTTAGAGTTAGAGTTAGGAATGTCAGCCCCATTTTCAGTGGCAGACTCTCAGTTGCCCATCCCCGGTTCAGGGTTAGGGTTAGGGTTAGGGTTTGGGTTAGGAATGTCGGCCCCAGTGCAGTTTCTGACTCACAGTTGCTCATCCATGGGAACTCTGGAAGTTCCCACTGTCACCAGAGATGGTCCAAGCAGGGCCCTGGTGAAGTTCCCCAGGCCTGCATTTTCTGTAACTGCGATGAGCTCAGAAGGGCTTGAAATCTCTGGTCAAAATCACGATGAGGAATGAGCAGGACAAAGCCCTTGCCTGGCCCCCTCCTTCATCCGGGAGGCCTTGCACAAAGAACAGTGGCTCCCGGAGAGCTTGGGAGCTGATTTTTAACAGTCAATGTCTTTCCAGGTCAACCACCTTTTTAAATTTTTTTCAGGAATAGAATAAAAAATAGTCTTGACCAGCTTCGGAAAATTGTACCTGACGGACACACATTCATGCAGGCAGGATTTAGAAAGGTATAGACCCCTTGATCTCCTAACTCTAACTCTAACCCTAACTCTAACCCTAATCCTAACCTACAAAATCTTAGAGCATCAGTGGGATCATCTCACTGTCCAGGCTCAATATTTCTTCATTTTCTTGAAGGCAATTCAACAGATTGAAACGTTCAACTCCAGAAGTAAGCACCTGCCGTCCCCATGGTGGTCCCATAGTGGGAGCAGAGCTGGGCAAGAGCCTCAGAGAGCTCTGTATGCAGATTCTGCAAGGCCACACCTGTCCTGCCTCTTGGAGCAAGTTGCTCACCTGCTCTGAGCTCCAGGTCCCTCCCTGGTGCAGTGAGCATAGTAAGCCCCCGCCCCATGGAGTTCTGAGAACTGTGTGGGATTCTGCGTGTGCACCCCTGGTGCTCATAACCCTGAGGTGCTTGCCCTCCAGCTGGGCTGTGTGAAAAGGAAAAGAGAAGAGCCAAAGGGTTTGCCCCCTTGCATGCACCTTAGTCTTCCTGCTCCCTTCTATGTCTCCCCTCCGAGTGACTTGCATTCCCTGACCTGTCTCATGTGGTACAGAAGGCTGTCCGGGGCCCCCAACTCCCCTCCCCACCGTGTCACTGCAGCTCTTGTCAGGAAAAGGCGGGGCTGGTGAGGAAACACATTGAGGTGGCTGTGGGGTCCCCTGCCCAGGTGCCACTGACCTGGAGTCCTGAACTCCTGGGCCCAGAGATGCTGGCAGGACTGCCTGCAGGCTCTGCTCACAGCAAGACCCAGCCCCCTGGGAGCCTCCCTGAGCCTGTCTGTTACAGGAGGGCCCAGCAGCTCCTCCTCCTGCCCGTGGGACAGGCCTGTGGTTGTTGAGTCCTGGCTGGAGCTGCCCTCAGGCAGAGGAGGTGCAGGCTGCTAGTGGGTGAGGGTTCAGGCAGCCTGGTGGGAAAGACTGTGCCCCTTTCAGCCCCTCCTCTGTAAAATGGGTGCTGGGCTGAGACCTCCCTTACTCTAGGGGGTCTCTGGGTGGCAGGTGCTTGGGTCTTGGCAGCCTCTCCTCTGGAGGATGAGGTGGGGGTACCTGGCCATGCCCTGGAGTGGGCAGTGCTGTGGGCCCAGCCACCTGCAGGGGCTCCGGAGCTTCTGGAGGTCACTCCTGGTGCCTTTGCTGAGCAGGCCACTCTTTGCTTCTTCTACAGACAAGGTTCTCAGCATGATTATTGCTATGACTGATGGAGAACTGGTGGCACATGCATTTCAGGACACTCTCAGAGAAGTGAGTCCAGTTCATACTTACCAGCATTTTGCTCCATGAATTTTGATGAGTAATACTCGATGCCTTCTTTCCCTTAGGCTCAAAAAGCTCGGAAACTGGGGGCCAACGTTTACACCGTGGATGTGGCCGGTTATAAGCTGGACCAGGTAATTCCAAACAGGTGACCAGGCGCCACTTTCGAGCCTAGTGGGGAAAGGCGTCCCAGGTGGCTTTCCCAGGGCCACCCAGAGGATGGTTGTCTAAGCTGCCCCAAGTGAGATGGGCCAACCCATGGCCACTGCAGAAGTGATTGACAGCGTGTTGTACAAATCCCACCACACCAGAGGGGAGGGTGGAAGAGCTCCCCGCTCCCCAAGAGTGGGCTGCTGGCTGGAGAAGCCTGCAACATTCAGAGCCTGACATTCTGCTGCCCTCAATGCATGGGGGCAAGACACTGTCCCCTGGGCCTGGAGTCTGCTGCATCCTCACCTCCTGGCGGGGATCCAAGCCAGCTCTGCTCTCCGTAGATAACAGCAATTGCAGACAGCCCGGAGCACGTGTTTGCAGTGGAGAATGGCTTCAAGGCCATGAGAGACACTGTTGATGCTGTGAGTGGGCAGAGGTGAGGGGCTGGGGGCCTGGCTCCTGTGGCCGGAAGCTCACTTTCCCTGCCCCGCCCCACCCCTCCTGTGTTCCAGCTCACGTCAAAGGTCTGTCTTGACGTGACATCAGTGGAGCCTCCCACTGTGTGTGTAGGAGGTGAGAGCTGCGGAGGCCCCGCGGTAGCCACAGTGTGGTGTGCATGGGTGCAATCGTGTATGGAGTGTGTGCATTTGCTTG
>NW_020261639.1:0-3343 GCF_003255815.1 Theropithecus gelada
CATATACACCATGGAATACTATGCAGCCATAAAAAAGGATGAGTTTGTGTCCTTTGTAGGGACATGGATGCAGCTGGAAACCATCATTCTTAGCAAACTATCACTAGAACAGAAAACCAAACACCGCATGTTCTCACTCATAGGTGGGAACTGAACAATGAGATCACTTGGACTCAGGAAGGGGAACATCACACACCGGGGCCTATCATGGGGAGGGGGGAGGGGGGAGGGATTGCATTGGGAGTTATACCTGATGTAAATGACGAGTTGATGGGTGCAGCAGACCAACATGGCACAAGTATACATATGTAACAAACCTGCACGTTATGCACATGTACCCTACAACTTAAAGTATAATAATAATAAATAAATTAAAAAAAAAAAAAAGATGTCAATCATATAGTGTAACACAAAGCACTCAATAAATATTAGCTATTACAGTAAAAAAAAAAATATATATATATATATATATATATATATTTTAAAAGACCCACTCTTGATTTATAAGAGTAGATACCTAGGTAACAAAATAATTTGAAACATTATGATTTTTTGCTTTTATATTAAAAATATAAAATGTGGCTGGGTACAGTGGTTCACACCTGTAATCCCAGCACTTTGAGAGGCCAAGGCAGGATGATCATTTGAGGTCAGGAGTTCAAGACCAGCCTGACCAACATGGTGAAACTGCGTCTCTACTAAAAATACAAAAAAAATTAGCTGGGCATGGTGGTGCATGCCTGTAATCCCAGCTACTTAGGTGGTTGAGGCAGGAGAATTGTTTGAATCCGGGAGGTGGAGGCTGCAGTGAGCTGAGATTACACCACTGCACTCCAGCCTGGGCAACAGAGCAAGACTCCATCTCAAAAAAATAAATCAATAAAATTTTATATTTCTAAATGAATGACTTATAAGGCTGGCTTAAATATTTGAGGCTTTATAAATATCACTGCTGTATATAAAATGTTTACTTATTTTGTTTCAGCGGAAAGATAATGAAGCAATTCTTTTCACAGATAAGGTAACTGTAGTACTACTTAAGCAGTTCTGTTGTGGCAAGAAATAAAAAATTAAAGAAGTCCAGGCTTTATACATTTTTAGCTCCAATAGTGTGAACTTTAAAGACTGGCATATCTAATCAGGGGTTTTAATATAAGATAGTGGTTAGGATAGGCTGTGAGCATACTTTCAGAGTCAACTTTTAAATTAAACTACAGGCCAGGCATAGTTGCTCATGCCCGTAATCCCAGAGTTTGGGGAGGCCAAGGTGGGAGGATTGCTTGAGCCCAGGAGTCAAGATCAGCTTGGCAACATAGCAAGACCCTGTTCCTACAAAAAAAATATTTTTGAATTAGCTGGGCGTGGTGGTGTGCACCTGTATTCCCATCTACTCAGAAAGCCGAGGCAGGAGGATCACTTGAGCCCAGGAATTCGAGGCTACAGTGAACCATAATTGCATCACTGCACTCCAGCCTGGGTGACAGAGCAAGGCTTTTCCTCTATAAAAAAGAGTTAAAATAAATAAACTACAATTAGGTATCTTATCAAAGTTCTAATAATTTGCTTCAATGTTTATTTTTGGTGCTTCACTAAGGATATCTATTTCAGATTAAAATGATTCAGAGACCATTCATGGTCAAATCTGACTGGCTTAAGTACAGAATCATCATCCTCCATTTCAAGTATGTACCCCGACATGTGGCTGTCACATGCCACGCCACTGGGGAGCAGGCTTACCTCAGTTAGGCATATCGCTGGAGGGTGGAGGGATAAACCCTTCCCCACCGAATACTATTGCAAAGCAAAAGGCAGGGTGTGAAAGTCCTGCCACCACTCATTTCTACGCCCTAAGATGGAACTGTAGAGACACACCTCATGTTGACTCATTCATAAATAGAGTGTCAGCATTTATTAAGCTTTCACCCTGTGCCAGGTCCTGGGCAGAGGGCTCTGGAAAAGGCATTTTCTCACATCTCACTGTGCAGCACGGCACACTCTTTGGAAGTGGATTAAGTTGAGTTTCTATCCCAGCTCCACTAGCTGTGTGACCTCAGGTAAGTTACTTCACCTACATTTCGTCATCTGTAAAGAAGAGATCTAGCTACACCATCAGGTTATCATGAGGATTAAATGATATAATCCCAGTAAGCCCTTTACACTGTGCCTGGCAGAGAGTCACCACTTAATTAGAGGTAGCTCTTCTTATAATTATTAGACCCTCAAATACACATTTTTGGAAGAAAAATAGGCATTTCGGTAAAAACAAAAAGAAATGCATGAATGAGGTGAGGCTGACTAAAAGTCTTTGCTGGGAAAAGTGACTGCATAAACTTAAAAAGGAAAATGCTCCTTTCTGCTCAGGAATCTAGAAAACCGTATCTGAAGTTGTTCTTACCTGAAGCCGTTGCATTGAGAGGTGCTAAGTGGATCCTCTGGCCAGCTGACTGCACTTCTTTTTTGAGAAAGGAAGGAATATATCCTGACTGATTGTAAGTAGCATAGCTTCCAAGATTTCCTAGTGACATATCATAAAGTTTCACAGTCAGAAGGTGAATATTTTAGGCACAGTAGAATAACAATGAATACTCCCCCATTACTTCTAAATACTACTTTTCAGCATCTACTATGTTCTAGGCACTATGCTGTGCTTGTTACAGATATTCTTATTCCATCCATACAACAGCCCTCTGAGATCACATTATTATCCACATTATTATCCGTATCGTGTGGCTCTCTGATGTTGAGTAACTTGCCTAACTTCTCACGGTTAGTAAGAGACTGAGCTGGAGTCTGAACTCAAGGCCCAGGGGTGTTCAGTTCACCCTGAACATGCCAGGCTTTCTCACGATCCCGCTTCTTAATATGGGGCTATGTTTCCCACTGCAAAGCCCCCATCTCTGAAGTGCTCTCTGTGTCTGTCTTCGTCCTGTAAAATGGTTGTAAGTGGACTTATTCTCGTTGGGTTGTTGTAGGGATTGATGAGACTCTTCAGAGCATGTGGCATAGAATCTGTACTCATTAAATGTCAGCTAGCATCATTGCCATCATTATCGTCACCATCATCATCACTATCGGTGCATGCTCAGTCTGGCGGTAGCATAGGGATGCATTGATGAGGAAAAATCTAGAGTCTGGAGACCAGTCAGGAAGTCACTGCTAATAGCTGAAATGAGAGAGGATGAGGGTCTGAACCACAACAGTGGCAGAGGGTGAAGAAGAAGGGAACGAAGCAGGTTCACGGGGTGGAGGTGGCAGGGAAAGAGGGGAATCTACCTTTTCCTAGCCAGGGGAACTGAGACACACAACACCTGGAGAATCGGGTAACTCCCACCCCAATACTGCG
>NW_020261640.1:0-3343 GCF_003255815.1 Theropithecus gelada
TGACAAATGCACAAGCTTCAGTAACCGACTCGATCAACTGGAAGAAAGAGTATCAGCGATTGAGGATCAAATGAATGAAATGAAGCGAGAAGAGAAACCAAAAGAAAAAAGAAGAAAAAGAAATGAACAAAGCCTGCAAGAAGTATGGGATTATGTAAAAAGACCAAATCTGCGTCTGATTGGGGTGCCTGAAAGTGAGGGGGAAAATGGAACCAAGTTGGAAAACACTCTTCAGGATATCATCCAGGAGAACTTCCCCAACCTAGTAGGGCAGGCCAACATTCAAATCCAGGAAATACAGAGAACGCCACAAAGATACTCCTCGAGAAGAGCGACTCCAAGACACATAATTGCCAGATTCACCAAAGTTGAAATGAAGGAAAAAATCTTAAGGGCAGCCAGAGAGAAAGGTCGGGTTACCCACAAAGGGAAGCCCATCAGACTCACAGCAGATCTCTCGGCAGAAACTCTACAAGCCAGAAGACAGTAGGGGCCAATATTCAACATTCTTAAAGAAAAGAATTTTAAACCCAGAATTTCATATCCAGCCAAACTAAGTTTCATAAGTGAAGGAGAAATAAAATCCTTTACAGATAAGCAAATGCTTAGAGATTTTGTCACCACTAGGCCTGCCTTACAAGAGACCCTGAAGGAAGCACTCAACATGGAAAGGAACAACCGGTACCAGCCATTGCAAAAACATGCCAAAATGTAAAGACCATCGAGGCTAGGAAGAAACTGCATCAACTAACGCGCAAAATAACCAGTTAATATCATAATGGCAGGATCAAGTTCACACATAACAATCTTAACCTTAAATGTAAATGGACTAAATGCTCCAATGAAAAGACACAGACTGGCAAACTGGATAAAGAGTCAAGACCCATCAGTCTGCTGTATTCAGGAGACCCATCTCACACGCAGAGACATACATAGGCTCAAAATAAAGGGATGGAGGAAGATTTACCAAGCAAATGGAGAACAAAAAAAAGCGGGGGTTGCAATACTAGTCTCTGATAAAACAGACTTTAAACCATCAAAGATCAAAAGAGACAAAGAAGGCCATTACATAATGGTAAAGGGATCAATTCAACAGGAAGAGCTAACTATCCTAAATATATATGCACCCAATACAGGAGCACCCAGATTCATAAAGCAAGTCCTTAGAGACTTACAAAGAGACTTAGACTCCCATACAATAATAATGGGAGACTTCAACACTCCACTGTCAACATTAGACAGATCAACGAGACAGAAAGTTAACAAGGATATCCAGGAATTGAACTCATCTCTGCAGCAAGCAGACCTAATAGACATCTATAGAACTCTCCACCCCAAATCAACAGAATAAACATTCTTCTCAGCACCACATCGTACTTACTCCAAAATTGACCACATAATTGGAAGTAAATCACTCCTCAGCAAATGTACAAGAACAGAAATTATAACAAACTGTCTCTCAGACCACAGTGCAATCAAACTAGAACTCAGGACTAAGAAACTCAATCAAAACCGCTCAACTACATGGAAACTGAACAACCTGCTCCTGAATGACTACTGGGTACATAATGAAATGAAGGCAGAAATAAAGATGTTCTTTGAAACCAATGAGAACAAAGATACAACATACCAGAATCTCTGGGACACATTTAAAGCAGCGTGTAGAGGGAAATTTATAGCACTAAATGCCCACAAGAGAAAGCAGGAAAGATCAAAAATTGACACTCTAACATCGCAATTAAAAGAACTAGAGAAGCAAGAGCAAACACATTCGAAAGCTAGCAGAAGGCAAGAAATAACTAAGATCAGAGCAGAACTGAAGGAGATAGAGACACAAAAAACCCTCCAAAAAATCAATGAATCCAGGAGTTGGTTTTTTGAAAAGATCAACAAAATTGACAGACCACTAGCAAGACTAATAAAGAAGAAAAGAGAGAAGAATCAAATTGACGCAATTAAAAATGAAAAAGGGGATATCACCACCGACCCCACAGAAATACAAACTACCATCAGAGAATACTATAAACACCTCTACGCAAATAAACTGGAAAACCTAGAAGAAATGGATAATTTCCTGGACACTTACACTCTTCCAAGACTAAACCAGGAAGAAGTTGAATCCCTGAATAGACCAATAGTAGGCTCTGAAATTGAGGCAATAATTAATAGCCTACCAACCAAAAAAAGTCCAGGACCAGATGGATTCCCAGCTGAATTCTACCAGAGGTATAAGGAGGAGTTGGTACCATTCCTTCTGAAACTATTCCAATCAATAGAAAAAGAGGGAATCCTCCCTAACTCATTTTATGAGGCCAACATCATCCTGATACCAAAGCCTGGCAGAGACACAACAAAAAAAGAGAATTTTAGACCAATATCCCTGATGAACATCGATGCAAAAATCCTCAATAAAATACTGGCAAACCGGATTCAGCAACACATCAAAAAGCTTATCCACCATGATCAAGTGGGCTTCATCCCTGGGATGCAAGGCTGGTTCAACATTCGCAAATCAATAAACATAATCCAGCATATAAACAGAACCAAAGACAAGAACCACATGATTATCTCAATAGATGCAGAAAAGGCTTTTGACAAAATTCAACAGCCCTTCATGCTAAAAACGCTCAATAAATTCGGTATTGATGGAACGTACCTCAAAATAATAAGAGCTATTTATGACAAACCCACAGCCAATATCATACTGAATGGGCAAAAACTGGAAAAATTCCCTTTGAAAACTGGCACAAGACAGGGATGCCCTCTCTCACCACTCCTATTCAACATAGTGTTGGAAGTTCTGGCTAGGGCAATTAGGCAAGAGAAAGAAATCAAGGGTATTCAGTTAGGAAAAGAAGAAGTCAAATTGTCCCTGTTTGCAGATGACATGATTGTATATTTAGAAAACCCCATTGTCTCAGCCCAAAATCTCCTTAAGCTGATAAGCAACTTCAGCAAAGTCTCAGGATACAAAATTAATGTGCAAAAATCACAAGCATTCTTATACACCAGTAACAGACAAACAGAGAGCCAAATCATGAATGAACTTCCATTCACAATTGCTTCAAAGAGAATCAAATACCTAGGAATCCAACTTACAAGGGATGTAAAGGACCTCTTCAAGGAGAACTACAAACCACTGCTCAGTGAAATCAAAGAGGACACAAACAAATGGAAGAACATACCATGCTCATGGATAGGAAGAATCAATATCGTGAAAATGGCCATACTGCCCAAGGTCATTTATAGATTCAATGCCATCCCCATCAAGCTACCAATTACTTTCTTCACAGAATTGGAAAAAACTGCTTTAAAGTTCATATGGAACCAAAAAAGAGCCCGC
>NW_020261641.1:0-3343 GCF_003255815.1 Theropithecus gelada
GCCCACCGCGACCCCTGAGCCCCCCATCAAGCCTCGCCTGGGGGAGCTGACCGTGACTGACGCCACCCCCGATTCCCTCAGCCTGTCCTGGACGGTCCCCGAGGGCCAGTTTGACCACTTCCTGGTCCAGTATAGGAATGGGGACGGGCAGCCCAAGGCGGTGAGGGTGCCGGGGCACGAGGACGGGGTCACCATCTCAGGCCTGGAGCCAGACCACAAGTACAAGATGAACCTGTACGGCTTCCACGGTGGCCAACGCGTGGGTCCCATGTCTGTCATCGGGGTGACGGGTGAGTGAACAGTGGGAGCCACAGGGTGGGTGCTGTGGGAGGGCCACCCTCTTGCTCTTTGGTGATGACTGGTGGGGAATGTGACAGGGGTCTGGTCAGCACCACAGACCTGCTTGTGGCTGGGGCTGGGGCTCCCCTTGGGCCTTCCTGTGAGGTTGACCCCGGCTCCTCCTGAGCGGAGAGGGGCCGTCGGGAGTTTTGCTGTGCTGGTGGCTGTGCCAGGTCCCCCACAGCTGACCCTGGAACTTGTCATGTGTGTTAGCTGTCAGCTGAGCAGGACCCCCCAGCCCCAAGAATGGGCTGTTCTGAAATGACCTCACGTACCCAGTAGTGGCCGTGGTTTCTCCCTCCTTCCCCTGAAGACCTGAGCACATCACTCAAGGACCTGGCATCCTCTCTATATCTCCTTTTCTCAGCTGCAGAGGAAGAGACCCCCAGCCCCACAGAACCCAGCACAGAGGCCCCAGAGCCCCCTGAGGAGCCACTCCTAGGGGAGCTGACAGTGACAGGATCCTCCCCTGACTCGCTGAGCCTCTCCTGGACCGTCCCCCAGGGCCGCTTCGACTCCTTCACCGTGCAGTACAAGGACAGGGACGGGCGGCCCCAGGTGGTGCGTGTCGGGGGCGAGGAGAGCGAGGTCACCGTGGGGGGCCTGGAGCCCGGGCGCAAGTACAAGATGCACCTGTACGGCCTCCACGAGGGGCGGCGCGTGGGCCCGGTGTCTGCTGTGGGTGTGACAGGTGAGTGTTTGTGAGTGAGGCAGGGTGGGGAATATGGCCTTAGAAGATGTTGCTTTCTCTGCAACTTCATGAAAACAAAAATATTCTCACCAGTCGGGCTTCTTTTGCACGTTTCTATGCTTGGGGATCTTGCTAAGAGGCAGATTGGGATTCAACAGGTTTAGGCTAGGGCCAGAGATTCTGCGTTTCCAACAAGAAATGATGCAGATGCTGCTGGCCCGTGATTACGCCCCTTGAGTAGCAAAGTTCCTCACGACCAAGGAATTGGACCCTCTTTTGAAATCTGTTGAAGAGAATTTTTCTGCGTCCCTGATTCCTGGTAGGGTGCTTTCTCTGTGGAGTTGACTGGGGGCCATGAAGGAAGACAGAAGGCAGTGAGGGGCAGCGTGTTGACTGTGCACTCTGAAGGCCCACCATTGGAAGAGGAATAGGAACAGACCTTTCCCTCCAATGGGCCAATTTGTTCATTCAGCAAAGAATTCCATGCCCTGATCCAGGCACTGTAATTTTAGGGTATCAATGTCCTCTGGCCAACGACCTCCAGAAACTCACCAAAAATTGAACGGATGGAGTTATGCTCCGTGCAGTGCAGGACGACTGTGGGGTGACTCAGGAAGAGGCTTTAGAAAGAGATTGTTAAGGAACTGGGCTTGTGGTGGTATTTTGGGAAAGCGTTTAAGGAAGCAAGGTTTTGCTCTGTATTAGATGCTGTCAGGAAGAAGGGATAGCCCTGTTACCAGGCATCTCACTAAGTCTTATCTTTGCGGGGGTCAACTAGAGCAAGGCCAAAGCTGCCATTGGTAAAGAAGCAACGATCACTCAGATTAGCTGGATGGGTGATGTTTGGTTATTTTTGTGCTTTGGAAAGTGTTAGAGTTTGTCTATACTGAGACATGATCACAGACTGGCCTTGTTCTTGCCTTGATCCATCCTACTGACTAACGGCCTAGTCTGATGTTGATGTTCCATGAAATTGTCTGTGTTCAACTGGACCACGCCAAGACCAGACTGTGCCAGGCCAGTCCCAAGCAATCGCGGCCTGGCTGAGGGAAAGGGCAGCTCACGGGTGTCAGGGCTGCTTTTTTCTTTCATAGGCAGAAGCTGGAAAGTGACACACACAAGTTCATGTTTTCATGGGCCTCACAGTTGTGGGCACAAGCGGAAAACCAGAAAGTAAGCAAAGAAGGATGAGCATGTGGAGCCCAGGGGCCAAGCCAGGATTGGGAAGGGACAATGAAGTCACCCTGACCACAAGTACCCGGGGGACAGCCAGGACCTGAGGCCAGGCAGGCCTTAGCTTGGTGACAGCTTTAGAGAGGAGGTGAACTGTGTCGGATCATCACAGCTGGTGCAAAGGCCAGGAGGCTAGAAAGCACAGCACGTGAGAGGCACTGAGGATTGAGTGGGGTGTCCTTTGCAGTGGGTGGATCATCCTGAAGTGTGGGAGCAGAGGAGGGGACCACTCACCATGCCTGGGGTTTCCCAGGGATGAGGAGGTGGTTGCTCAGGTCTGTGCTGAGATGGCCCCAGCAGCTGTGCCTGTGTGAAGCTCATCCGTGGGGGCTGAAGATGGGGATGGGGTGACAGGGAGCCTGGAGGCAGGGAGGCCAGTAGGCAGTTGGTGGCCTTGGTGAGAGGTGACAGTGGCCCAAACCAGGACCGGGGACTGGAGGTGGGGGAGGAAGGTATCCAGGGGAATTCAGGGTGAAGATGCTCTGAGACTGCTGACAGCTGGTGTGGGGCCAGGTCCAGGAACACGCCCCAAGCTCTGGCCTCAGGAGGGGTGTGCTGAGTTTGTTGGGGAGCAAAGACAGAAGCCCAGTGAACAAAAGATGGCGAGGAGACCCCAGCGCAGGGAGGCCGAGGGTGCAGAGGCCGAGTGGGGCTGTGCTCAGAAGAGAGGCGGTGCTGGAGGGACAGGGAGAGGTGGCCTGGGTGTTGGGAGGTGGGGGTGAGGTGGGGGCTGAGGGCAGGGGGTCAGGGTGAGGGATAGGAAAGGCCATAGGAGAGGAGAGCAAGAAGAGCTTTGCTAGAGGCACTGTGGGCAGCATCGTCCTGCTCTCGGGCACTTTGTGTTTTGTGACACATCCTTTCTATGCTGAACTGAGGACCCAGGGACCTCACTGTCCCCATACCTGTCTGTCCAGCTCCAGCGGATGAAGCCGAGGCCACCCAAGCAGTGCCCACCGCGACCCCTGAGCCCCCCATCAAGCCTCGCCTGGGGGAGCTGACCGTGACTGACGCCACCCCCGATTCCCTCAGCCTGTCCTGGACGGTCCCCGAGGGCCAGTTTGACCACTTCCTGGTCCAGTA